>NC_141535.1:162715000-162912500 GCF_021556685.1 Rattus norvegicus
GTAGAATGGTTATCCTGCATTTTACCACGAATACCCACTTATATGTGAGTACTTATCATGGTCTCTGGTCTAGGTTAACTCAGTCAGGATGATCTTTTCTAATTCTATCCACTTTCCTGAAAACTTCATGATGTCCTGTTTTTAATAGCTGAGTAACATTCTACTGGGAAATGTGCTAAATTTTCTTTATCCACTCAAATTGAGGGACATCTAGGTTGTTTCTAGTGTTGGGCTATTACAATAATCTGCGATAAGCACATTTGATTAAGTGTCCTGGTAGTATGGTAAAGCATCTTTTGAATATAGGTCCAGGAGTGATATAGCTGGGTCTTGAGGTATAAGTATTCGCAATTTTCTGAGAAACCACCAGATTAATTTCCAAAGTGGATATACAAATTTATATTCATACCACACAATGGGTATGTTCCACCTTTTCCACAGTCTTGGCAGCATGTACTGTTACTTGAGGTTTTTATCTTAGCAATTTTGTTAGGAGCAATATGGAATCTCAGAGTTGTTTTATGCATTTCCTAATGATGTTGAAGATTTCCTTATGTCTTTCTTGGCTATGAATGAACTTCTGGTGGTATCTCCATCCCTGATCTCAAGCTGTACTACAGAGCAACAATAGTGTTGGGAGCGATGCCCTTAAAACCCTTCATTATTGATGTTAATAGTATAGTTAGAGTTAAGTATGACTGGGTTCATGGAAAATCCCCAGCCAGCTGCAGAAGACTAATGCAAATCTTGTGGTTAGGATGAATAATGATATGACAAAGTTGTGACCTTGCTGAGAAATACATCTGATGTCAGGATGCCCAATGATATGACCTGTAACCTTTCTGAGAAACCAACATCCTGTTGACTAATGATATGACAAACCTGTAATCTTTCTCAAAAAGGAACATCCTGTTGACATCAGCTGACCATAAGAGAGCTGTGTCCTTGCCCTGCGTAAATGTTTTCCACTTCACCTCCTCTCTCTGTTATCCCTGTTATGGTATAAATTCAAACTTGGGAAAAAATAAAATTGTTGCATCGATCAGACTCCTGTCTTGGAGTCCTTCTTCATGTCTTTTGTTCCCCCATTCTCTTCCAGGTACCCTGTGCAACCTGGTTGACTGTTCTGGTAGGACGGGACAGCTGGCCGGGGAACAGTAGTAAAAAGTGAATGGTATTGACATAAAAACCAGAATGGTTGAATAAGGGAATTGAATCAAAAACCCAAAGGTTACCCCCCATATACCTATACACACTGGATTTTTGACAAAGGCAAAGCTATACAATTGAAATAACAAAAGTATTTTCAATAAATTTTGCTGGTTTAACTGGATGTGTGTAAGCAGATCTAAATCCACCACCTTGCATAAAACTCAAGTCCAAGTGGATCAAATACTTCACTATAAAATCAAGTACACCAAATCCAATAAAAGAAAAAGTGAGTGATAGCCTTGAGTACATAGGCATGGGGAAAACTTACTGAACAGAATACCAATAACTCAGACACTGAGATCAACAATGAATAAATAGGACCTCATGAAACTGAAAAGCTTCTCTAAGGCAAAGGACAGTCCTACAGAATGGGAAAGGGAAAGGATATTACCCAATCCTTCATCCAACAGAGGGCTGATTTCCAAAACTTATAAAGAACATAAAAAATTAGACAGCAACAAATCAGACAAGCTAATTTAAAAGTGTGGTACAGATCTAAACAGAATTCCTGACAGTAGAACTTATCTTTCAAAAACCTTATAAAGCTAGTGACATTAAGATACTAGTTTTCAAAGAAATGTAAAAAAACATTTATATTAGTACACAATACTTCAATTTTAAATTTGTGGAGTACTTCAAATGTTATTATTTGGGGCCTCATCTCAGCTGGTGTATGCTGCCTGATTGATGGCCCAGTATCTGAGAGATCTTGTGGGGGTGGGTACAGGTTAGTTGAGACTGCTGGTCTCCCTACAGGGTCACTGTCCTCCTCAGCTTCTTCTAGCTTTTCCCTAATTCAACCACAGAAGTCAGCAGCTTCTGTCCATTGGTTGGGTGTAAATATCTGCATCTGACTCTTTCAGCTGCTTGTTGGGTCTTTCTAAGGGCAGTCATGATAACCCTTTTTGTGAATGCCCCATTGCCTCAGTAGAGGTGTTAGGCCTTGGGGCCTCCCCTTGAGCTGGATCCCAATTTGGGCCTGTCCCTGAATCTCCTTTTACTCAGGCTTGTCTCCATTTTTCCCTGCAGGAACAATTATGGGTCAGTGGCTTTTTGTTTGTTTGTTTTGATTTTTTACTAGATATATTTCTTTACTTACATTTCAAATGTTATTCCCTTTCTTGCTTTCCTATCCAAAAGCCTTTCTCCCCTCCACCTCCCCCATACAGGTATTCTCCACATTCATCCCCTTACTACCCCCCCATATTCCCCTGCACTAACCTTGGCAGGACCTGTGAGCTGGCAATCCTATCCCTCGCATGGTGCCCTGTCTTTCTACTGGAGGTGGGCTCTACCAGTTCTCTCTCCCCACTGTTAAGGCATTTCTTCTGTGGTCCCTCCCTTTGAGTACTGAGAGTCTCTCATTTCCTGGGTCTCTGTTACATTCTCAGGGCTTCAGCCCTGTCACATACACACACTAATACCTGTTCATGCTTCCCTTTTCCCCTCCGTGTTCCCTTTCCCACCAGATCCCTCACTCACTTTCCTGTCCTGTGACTGCTTTCCACCCTGCTCTGATTCTATGAGCTTGCTGTGCTCCCTCACCCACCCACACACTCCCTCCCACCTCCTGCCCTGACATTCCTCTAGGGTATTTGTTTGAATTCTAGAGAATTTTGAGATTTATACTTTGGTAGATTTACCTAAGAAGGTGTGTGTGTGTGTGTGTGTGTGTGTGTGTGTGTGTGTGTGTGTGTGTGTGTGTGTGTGTGTGCGTGCATGCATGCATGACAGCATGTGTGGTATGTTTTATCATGGGGAGAGGAGAGAAAAGTAATTTTTCTCCTGGATGTATTTATGTATTTATATTTCTTAGTATATCTGTGGATAAGATGACATATTATATATGAGATCTTCTTTATTACATGAATTTCATTTTGGTTTTAATAAACAAATTTCTGTTACAAACTCTCTTTGGAAACAAAAGAATATTCCAACAGGAATATTTTGACCACTTTTTCAGTACTACTGCCTGATTCTAGTAGAAAAATATATCAGTTCTGTTTGTTATTCATGTGTACTTTGCTTCTGGAAGGGCAAAGATGAAGTATTGACCTTGATTTCTTTTTTCCTGCCCATTGTTTATCTTACTTCTGTTTATAGACAAAGATAATCACTTTGCAAATTGGCCTTTAACTAGCCAAAGGCAAGGCCAGAAATAAAAGAGAATTAAATCCTTCTGATTCTTGCTCTGATCCACTTCATTAGCAGAGAGCCTCATGGCCTCTTGAACTCAAGGTTCCACTGTGATCCATTATATTGTGTCTGTTTTGATTTTCTGTTGTGGAGATGTGGCTGCTTAAGAGTTTTTTTGGTGTCTCTGACCCAGGAGAACTTTGGATAAGCGTTAATGGTGCCAGTCCACCATGTGCTCTGACAAGAGATAGGGAGGGATTATACATTTATTAATAAATAATTGGGATGCTTCCTAGAAAAAGTTTATTCAGAGGGCAAGTAAACACCTGTAATAAATAGAACTTTGCAGCACAATCAAACAAACGGTGCATTCTAGCCTCAGAAATTTCATCTTGCAGTTTGGTAAAAGAGGGATCCCTTGGGCATAATTTGCCCAAAATAATTTTGTGTAAAGCAAAATTGCTTAATAATGTTATTGTGTAACATGTTTTTTAAATTTCAACAACTTAAATACACTAGGGTCTTTTCAGCCAATGTATTTAGGATTTTATTGCTAAAGAAATTTTATTTAAGTAACCCAATATCCAATCTACCATGCAAAATTTGTCATTTTACATTAAAAACTTGAATAAGTAACAGAGCATGGAAGCATATCTAATAGCCTACGGATTTTGGCCAGGTCAACTTTATGTTACAGATAAATAAAATAAAAAGTAACATTTTAGAGATAAAGCACTGTAATAATAAACTGTAAAATACAGGGGACTGATCGGACACTGGAATATAAGTAGCTGAATTACACATCAGTTCAAACTACAGAGTACACTCCATAAGGCTTTACATAAATATGAAGAATTGGCCTCTTACATGGAATTTTACAGAGCTTCTGCTTTCTGTAATTACAGAATTTTGAGTGCTGTCATGACATTCCTCATTGAAACCCTCTACCAATAAGCTTATGCCCTGTAGCATGAGATTTCAATTATTTCTGTCAGTGTTTGAACACACACTAAATATACTAAACAGAGTAAATGTGTACATGGTTTTCAATAGAAAAACAAATAGTATCAAGATCTAAATACAAGCATCATTGAAGATGTTTTTAATGAATCTTAAGTAGCACAGAGAAACCATCAAACATAAAACAGGGTCAAGACCATGTTGGTTGAAGCAATTTTGCTCAATGCTTCTATCTAGATATGTCCATATGCACACAGGATAGCATTAAAAACAAAATAATTATGGGGAAGAATTTGTGGGGTGTTTTTAGTACAGTCTCAGTCTCATTTTTGTTAGAATATTGTAATAATTTCAGGGATGCATGCACACATTGCCTTTTATATCAAGTTTGACCATCTCAAATCTCTTCCTACTTTCCTAAAGTGTAATTACACACTTTATCTATGCAACTGATGTGATGTATTCTGAAGAATAATGGTGATTTCCTGCTCCACATTGCATAATCTAGCATTACAGCTAAACCAACTTTACTTAGATCATTTTAAATTCTATTAATAAAAATTTATAAAGAAATATCTGAGATGCTTTTTCTGTAACCTAATTATACCTTTCAAATCCTACTGCTTTCTTCGGTATGAATATTTTCCTCTTGGGAAGCTAAAACTTTGTTGTTGTCCTGTTCTGCATTGAAGATGCAATATTTCTACAAATAAAAGTCAGTTCTTAGCATACCATTATATTTATATATAGAAATATAAAATCAACTAAACAAAAATCAATTCTTGATGTTTATATTTTTATGTAATGGACTTTAAAACCAAAGAGAGAAAAAATATAACAATGTAACAAAATCTATGTGTTTCTAAACATTTAAAAATGATTTTCATTGGGATCTCTTTTGTTTTATTTAAAAAGTCATTAAATATATACATAGATAAGAGTTTATCATTTTTCTGCTTCTCTCTCAGGTCCACAATCATATGTCCCTACTTGCATGCTGAGAAGGATATATTGAGTATTAGTAGTAATATGGTGCACCTCTGAATAATATTCCTTTAACTACATTAGTCATGGAAGCTAAACGGTATATGGATCTAGTCAGCATCTTAGATTACATGTGTGCCTTATGAAATCTTAGGCTGAAAGAAATTGGAAATTGGAATATCACTCTGAGAGAAAAATTGCTGATATTTTCAGCCATTAAAGACTAGGAAAGGATGGTGGCACCTACAGTTTAAGAATTGTAAATAATCACGATGGCACAGTAAATTCTTTAAAAAATTCCTCCACTGACTGGTTTTAGAAAATAACACCACGCAATAGAATTATATTGTTATTTCCTATATTAACTCTCCAACCATTTGTTTCCTAAAACTAGTGAAGGTCTAAATGATTTTGGTTTCATTAGATTTCCCTCACTGTCTATCAGTATTTAATAATGAATATTTAAATATAAATCAGTGCAGAAAATTTCTTGGATTCTAGACAGGATCCTGTGTTCTTTTGAGGTGCAATTGCAAAAAGGCATAACATTTTCCAGTTGTGATTTAAATATCCAGTTCTTAGGAACATTTCTCTGTGTCCTCTTGTGCACGAAATAACATAACTCAGTGTCAAAGAAAATGTGATACAAACCTGAAAATAGGTTATTAAGTATAGTTCCAAGAAATACTTTTCTTCCACATCTTTTCTTTTTCACTTTTTTTATAAAATATGTTAAATAGTGTATGTAAGTTATGAATTTATTGCATCTAACAATTTGTAGAATAAATTCACAAGAGTTGTTTTCTCTTAGATGGAATAATTACTGCCTATTCAAAAAGTGGATACTCCTATTTGTTGACCTCGCTTCTTTTCATAATTTGAATTCCTGGTAAAACAAGTGCATTTCACTGCCACACTGAAAACCTCTCCTACTGGAAAATGAGTTTCTTGGTCTATCAGTTGTATTATTTACTATCCGTAGCAGTTAATGAGGCACTGGGTAAATATGAAATAAGAGAAACTTCAAAACTAGCAGTAACACCACCACCAACAGCAATAGCAGCAACAAGAACAAAATACATCTATATCCAGATGATTGTCTATTCTAGTATGGGAAATTCTACTCATTGCCTGTTAGAATATGCTCAGTATAATAAGCCCACCATAAGTAACCAATCAGTTGTATGCAAATTCTATATTAAGAATTTTGTTGTGCTTTTGGCATAATTTAGAAACGTTATGGATTTTTGTGATCACTCACCAGTGCTTTAACAATGCATTTATGGTCTTGTCTATCAGGGAATGTTATTGTACATTTTGATTATGTAGCCTATCCTAACTTTATTATCTTCTGTTTTTTCTTTAATCTTTCTTACTAAGCAAGGACAATTAGGGCATTCACCAATATTTAATTTAAAGCCCTCTTGCACATTCTTGGTTTGGTCAATAAATCAAGCGAAAATATTGGTCATATTTTAAGTCTAATACAACAAGTAAAGAATACTCATAATGACAATTGCACTGATAAATACATAATAATGTTATTTTTTGCTTTCTATTCTATTATTCTTAAAAATACATCCACACAAATAATCAGAATTTTGTTGGTATAAATTATTTACAAGTATTTTATTTTCCCTACTACTCTATTATCCCCTTTAGAACACCAATAAAATACATAAATATATTTGTATGACATTGTACGTTTGCAATGCCAAGTGGGATTCTTATACCATTCTTAAACTAAGAGAGGTCTATTAATCTATTCAACAAGCTTTAAGCACAACAACTGAGAAGCAATTCCTTACCCTCTATGCTATATTAGCTATTTCCCAGCCATACAACCCTAGTTACATGCATCTATTCTCTTCTTGGCACACTCTGCTTTAGCTGTCAGTCCTCATGAAGAACCCCCTGGGTGGCTCTTCCTCATCCCCAACCTCATGGCAACCATCTTCTTCATTATCCACCTTATGGCCATTTCTTTGATTGGACCCTCACCTGCCTTGTGGCAAACTCTTTCTCCTCTCCAAATCTCCACAGGACTCCTGACTGGGATCAGAAGTCCAGCCTTTCTATCTCCTCTGCCCAGTCATTTGCTCTTAAGCCTTTTATTAACCAATCACAGATAATTGGGTAGTATTATTTATATCACGTTGATTCAGGAGATTCCTCGAGATTCATGATAATGCCTGTGTCTGGACTGTAACTAGATCTCAGGGCACAGAGATCAGCATTTGAATAAAAAGTGCACAAGACCAATCCCCAACAGTATACTCTAAAGTTCAAGGGTTATAAATTTGACTGATAATATAGTTGTTGTACAATAGTGTAATTGTTGATTTATGATGGTGCAGGCCTCTTTAAATATCTAGTGCTGTTGATTTAGGGACTACTTTATGAAAGAAAGGGCTGAGTACTTGTGGTAGTTTGAAGAGGTATGGACTCTTTACACTCATGTGTTTGAATACTTGCACTATGGGGAGTGGCAATGTTAGAAGATTGTCCTTGTTGGTTGCAGGCTTTGAGGTTTTCTATGCTCATGCTCTTCCAGGCATAGAATTCCAGTCTCTTCCTGGCTGCCTTTGGTTCTAGATGTAGAGGTCTTGGCTCCTCCAGCAATATGTTATCCTGAAGGCTGCCATGCTGATAATAAGCTGAACCACTGAAACTAAGCAGGCCTAATTAAAGATTTTCTTTTGTAATAGTTGCCTTAATCATGGTGTTTCCTTACAGCAATAGAAACAGTAACTAAGACTATACTTCTTGATCTGTCTCATCCTTTCTATTTTGGCACAGAGTGATGAAGCTAGAAGGGACTTGACAGATTTTGTTTTGTTCTTCCAGCTTCCAAATACAGAAACTAATATTATTCTTCTTCACAAAACAGTATTTCAGATTTTCTGTTGTAGCAGACATAGCGGTATATCTAATAAAATGGTTTCTTTTATCCTGCACTAGTGCAGGCACCATAAGGCCACATGGCGTCTGTGGGATATTTTCATCGCAGTCAACAAAGCATCCCACCCACTAAGCTCCATCCTATATCACACTGCCGATGGCTACTCTCTGAGCCCAGCAACGATCTCTCTACCTATCTAGTTCCCAAGGCAGGTTTCCACCATGCCAGACATAAACATCCCAATTCTCTGGTGGCCTAGTATGTCCTGCCACCACATACTCTCTTGAACTCAATTAAATCACCCCATGAACAAACACATAGCACAGCAACCTCTGATCCAATTGATAAGATAAAATTGCCCACCTAGATACGATATAGTTTGCTCATCAAGACACACAAATCCTGTACACATCCACCCCTTAAGAATATTCATAACAACCTGTATCTATGTAAGGATGCATGGCAAATATCATTAACGTCTGTTTCTATGTTGCTTCCCCCACAGCTCTCTCCTCATCTAGGTCTCTTCTCCTCTGTAAAACTTTCCTACCGCCCATACTTCCTTCTTGTCCAATGACAATCATTCTATCCTGAACCTGCATTCACCTGCATAATGACATCAACCTACAAGCAGACAAAATAGATAGCCCGATTGGTTAAAGAACCTGAAATTGTATCCAAGGTATTCAGGATATGCAGTTGGGTCAATCTTAGTTTACAAAGACCCACTTCTATTTGTTTGTATATAACTCATATAAGTGCTATGGAGAAACTACAAATAAAATCCATATATGTGAATTGCCACAAAATTTAGTCTCAACAGTGATTATTTTACAATAGCCACTCTGCTCATGGAAGAGAAGACATTTTTGGACAAGATTATGTAATAAGTAGGGTGGTTTTATACTTTTGTTTGAGTATAATAGCCCTTATTTTAGAATACTTTCTATTCTAGGCAACAAGAACAGTGATGCCTCAGTCTTATATTTTTCTTCTCCATTTTGATCTTATGTCCCAGCAGCCATTTCACCCACTGAAATATTGATTTCACGTTCCATGGAAATGGATGAGAATGTTTATGTCAATGTTTGTGCCTGAAGACTTTAGGACCTCGTAGCTAAAAGACCCACATTTTATAATCCCAGGTCTTTTGTAATAGACTCGTCATGGTTATTTTTTACTGCTGTAACAAAACACCATAACCACAGTGGCTTGTAAAAGGAAGTATTTTATAAGGGTTTGTGGTTAGCATCCAGAGGGTTAGCATCCATGACTATCACAGAAAGCATGGTTCCAGTGCTAGAGCAGTACTGGATTGCTCACATCTGATCTACAAGTGTGAAGCTAGAAAGATACCTGAGAATGACATCGGTTTTTGAATCCTTAAAGCCTATTCCCAGGGAGCATCTCCACCAATAAGGCCACGCCTGTCCATCCTTTCCAAGCATTTCCACTATTTGGGAACCAAGAAATTGTACACAAAAACATAAGGAAACCATTTCTACTCAAACACCCAAAACTGGAAAAATCAGATGAAATTTTACTTAAAAGCAATCAGCAAAAGGGGGGAAATGTTTCTTTTTTTCTTCCATTTTTATTAAATTGGGTATTTCTTATTTGCTTTTCAAATGTTATTCCCTTTCCTGGTTTCTAGGCCATCATCCCCCTCCCCCTCCCCTTTTATATGGATGGTCCCCTCCCCATCCTCCTCCCATTACCGCCCTCCCCCCCAACAATCCCGTACACTGGGGGGATCCAGCCTTGGCAGGACCCAGGGCTTCCCCTTCCACTGGTGCCCTTACTAGGCTATTGATTGCTACATATGCAGTTGGAGCCCAGGGTCAGTCCATGTATAGTCTTTGGGTAGTGGCTTAGTCCCTGGAAGCTCTGGTTGGTTGGCATTGTTGTTCTTATGCGGTCTCAAGCCCCTCCAGCTTACTACAAATGTAAACCATTATCTTTAGGTTTTAGAAACTCATGTTTCTATTAGTATCTTTAATAAGATAGTGCAGAAAAAGAAAGCATTTAGTTTCTTAAGAAATATGCATAAATCCTATAGATCTATGAAGAACTTTGCTGAATGACAGATTTTCATATTTTAGCAAATAAGTGTTTCTGTGCTTTGTGTCCCACTTCCAACTGCAGAGCTGCACCTGTTCATCCCCTCAATGAGTTTTGTAGATCCCCAAATCCAGGCTCTAGTACAGCCAACACCTGGCAATGGGACAATAGTGACACGGAACAGTAGCACTCATTATCTAGATTACGGTGCTTCCTCTTTCCCCTTTTACCGACATATGATGCAATGCCCTCTTTTGACATGTAACTGCAGTGACTTGCTTTTTTATGGGCTATGCTATCACAAAGGAAACAATGAATTCTCCAAGGTAAAATATTGGTTTAAACTCCTAAAGTGAAGCTTTTGATCTTTAAAATGAAATTTCAAGTTATTATGCACTTATTACGATGAAATTCCACCTCGATTGAAGAGCACCTTTGTGCAATCAATGAAAAGAAAATCACATTATTGCCTCGAAGAGGATAAAAGGTAGTAAATTCTGGGACCCGATTTGAATGACTGTGTTCTAGCAACAGGGATTTAGGTTCCTTCTAATACCATGTGTCAATGTGGAAAGAGTTTCATTCAGTTTTAATAATAACAAATAAGAACATCAGGAATGACTTTCCAAACACAATGGAGTGAACATTCAGTAGGTAGGCTGAAGCAAAGTGGAGGTCCTGTTACAGGCCACAGAAAATACCTGATGGCCTTTTTAGCTCATTGTTTTCTGGAAACTAGTGTTCTAATAGTAAATTCCAAACTGTGTATCTAATGGTCACAAAGATGTTAGGTAAGTAATAGAAGTATAATAAATGACAAATTCGTGGGATGAAGTTACTCTAAATTAATCAACCTGCAGAACTGCAATAATTCCAATTTGTTACTCACCCCTGCAGGACATGTATTGGAAGGTGCATCTTCTTTTCAGTAGGAATGTGCTACATACAATCATGTCTTAGTTCTCTGCTATATGATATGAGTCCAGTTGGATGTTTATGCTACGATAAAAATTTGAAGTGCTCTGTTGAACTCCTGAAAAAAGCATCTTTAAGTAGTAAGTCTGAAAGGACTGTGCAGAGGAAGGAGTTAATTCACAGTGAGCTAGCAATATGGACCCTGAACTATGAACCAAAAGGGAGTTCTAGGATCTCCTACTTTTGTACAAAGAAGACATATTTTGTAACCTGTTATTAGCCAGTCACCATGGTGGCTGCCCCATAGAAATAAACACAGCATCTCTTTCGCTATTTCTTCACTGCATGGAGAGAGCTGGGATATCATGACAAATAGCAAACATTCTTGGATCTTAAACTTTATATTTTGTCATTAATAGTTTAGTCATTTTCTTATGATACAGTAGACTGCTATCTTCAACCACCAGGAAAACTGGAAAGTTCTCACTATCATGTAAGGAAAAAACATTTGTGCAGCTTCTCCAGTTCTTGATATTAAAATTATTAAAACTGCCACAGAGCAGATTCTCTTACCTAAACAATGAATGTTGAGGCTTTTAGTAATAGCTGTGCCTGAAGCCTCATACGTGGCACTTCTATAGCTCAATTCTGACTCTGCATCAGCAATTTCTCCATGTCTAGCCAATACCCAGTCAGTTCTTAAGAACGTGTCTGTCACCATTGGGTGGCTCTCCTTATTATTGTATCAGTTTTCTGCTTTTCAGACCTTTGCTACTTTTTGAACTATTCTTGATTCCTTAACCATTTATAGTCATTCTATAGTATACATATATGTATATAGCGATTTACTGTATGATGTGTGATTTGTTAATTATTAAGAATTGTATAAGAGAGTCAGTGTTTACCTTGCCAGGAATAACAAGAAAAGTGATACATGTCAGATTAATACTAATTAAATCACCCTACCTACCTTGTTAATATGTTGATATTCAATATATTCTGACATTGTGGCGAGATATAAATGTCTTTCTTTTGCTTCTAACATACCGCAATCATGCCACAGCTCACTTGTTTTAACTTTAAGTCTTAATTGAATTTTTAAGGAAAATGACTAGATTCTAGATATCTAGAATTTGCCACGGATCTCCAAAATAACAGTTAGATCCACAAGCGCTAGTGAAATACGGAGAACACATTTACAGTGGTAAAGTAAGTAAGTAAGTACAGTAGTAAGAAGAACAAAGTGTCCAGTGATCCCAAGTCCGTCTCTGAGGTAAAAGCATAAGCTTTGGCAGGGATAAAACACACATAATTGAGAAGCCTTGGTCAAGGAGTGGTTTGCTACATTGCTCATCCCTTTGAAAAGTGCTTTTCTTTCATAAAGTCTTTATTATTATCACTGTCTGATACTTGTTTAATATGGTTTGATTTTTTGGTAATTATTTGGCAATTGATACCTCATAAGTTGAGGGGATCAAGGTAGATTTCAAAAGATCTTTATGGGGGCTTGCTTACCTTCATGAATAATCAACCTTTACTGAGGGTCTGCCTCTTTTGAAAGGTTCTGCTATTCCTAGAATCCAAGGTTACTCTATGTTTAGAGCAATGGCTTAACATTGTACTTGGAAGAAAGCTGAAGTATATTTGAAAGGCAATACTATAGATTTCTGCTTATAGAAATAGAAGAACTTTTAAGTTCTTTTAAAGTTAAGAATAATTGATTTTCCTTAAAATTTTTTCATTATATGTACCTTGACTAAAATGTTTTAGAATTAACAAATATTTCTTATTCATTCATTCATTCACTCACTCATTCACCCATTCATTCATTCATTCACTTTACATCCTAATCATTGCCCTTCCCCCAAACGAGCTCCTGTTTACACAATTCTTTCCCCTATTCTTCCTCTAAGAAGGTGGAGGGCTCTCTGGGTATCCCCCAACCCTGGAACATCAAGTCTCTGGATGGGTAGGCCTATCCTCTCCCACTGAGGCCAGAAAAGGCAACCTGGTTAGGAGAACAGATTCAACAGACAGGCAACAACAACTCCAGGTTTTGGGGCACCCACATGAAGACTGAGCTTCACATCTGCTACGTATGCATGAGGATCCTAGGCGCAGCTTGTGTACACTCTTTGGTTAGTGATTTAGTCTCTGAGAACCCCCTAGTGTACAGGTTAATTGACTTTGTTGATTTTTCCATGGAGTTCCTTTTTTCCTTTGGGTCCCTCGATCTTTCCCTCAGTTCTTCCATAAGACTCCTGAGCTATATCTAATTTTTTGCTGTGGGCCTCTGCATCTGCTTCAGTCAGCTTCTGGGTGGAGCCTCTCAGAGGGCAGTTATGCTAGGCTTTTGTCTGCAAGTGTGACAGAGTCTCTTAATAGAGTCATGCATTGAAACTTGCTCATGGGACAGGTTTCCAGTTGAGTCAGTTATTGATTGGTTATTCCAAAGACTCATTTTAAAAATCCTTGTATTGTAATCAAATGTCAGCTATGTACTTTTTTAAATAACTAAATAAATGAATAAATGAATAAATAAATAAAATAAAATAAAATAAAATAAAATAAAATAAATGGAGGCTGCTCAGGCACTAGAGTTTCCTGATTTGGAAAGTGAACTTTGGTTTCATGTTCTCTTATTTTTGGAATAATTAAAAACAGAGCCCAAGAAGGATGACCAATGTGTGGATGCTTCAGTTCTTCTTAAAAAGGGGAACAGAATTATTCATAGGAATAGATATGGAGACAAAGTTTGGAGCAGAGACTGAAGGAAAGGCCATTTAGAGCCTGACCCACCTGGGGATACAGCCCATATATATATATATATATATATATATATATATATATATATATATATATATATATACACACACACACACACAACCACCAAAACTAGATAACATTGATGAAGTCAAGAAGGGCATGGTGACCAGAGCCTGATATAGCTGTCTCCCGAGAGGCTCAGCCAGAGCATGACAAACACAGAGGCAAATACTAGCAGCAAATCATTGAACTGAGAATGGGATCCCCATTGCAGGAATTAGAGAAAATATTGAAGGAACTGAAGGGACTTGCAACCCCATAAGAACAACAATGCCAACCAACCAGAGCTTGCAGGGAAAAACCACTACCCAAAGACTACACATGGAAAGACCCATGATTCTGGCTGCATATGTAGCAAAGAATGGCCTTGTTACACACCAGTGGGAGGAGAAGCCCTTGTTCCTGCTAAGGCTGTATCCGCAGTGTAGGGGAATGTCAGGGCAGGGAGGAGGACAAGGGGGCTGTTTGGGGAGGGGGAACAACCTTGTAGAAGAAGGGGAGGAGGAGGGAATAGGGGTTTTATGGGTGGGAAACTGGGAAAGAGAATAACATTTGAAACATAAAGCAAAAATATCCAATTTTTAAAAAAAGAGCACAAAATGTGTCAGATTTTACTTTAGATAGACATTCATGTTATCAGGTGGTGGTTTGAATGAGAATGGACCCCACTTGCATGTCTGGTCTGTGAGTGAGAATGTTGGGGCAGAATTAGCGTGTGTGGCCATGTTGCAGCACATGTAGCCTTGTTAGAGGAAGTTTAACACTGCTGGTAGGCTCTGGAGTTTTGCAAGTTCATTCCAGGCCCAGTCTCTCTCTCTCTCTCTCTCTCTCTCTCTCTCTCTCTCTCTCTCTCTCTCTCTCTCTCTCTCTCTCTCTCTCCCTGTCCTTCTCCCTTTCTCCCCCTCCTCCTCTTCCTCTTCCTCCTCTTTCCTCCTATCTTTCCTTCTCTTTCCTTTCGGTCTCTCCCTCTTTTTCTCATTCTCTGATTTCTGTCCATCAGGTTACAATTTTATTTTTTAATTTACTGCTCCTGCATGACTTCCAGCCATTATGCTCCCTGTCACAATGGTCATGGACTTGCTGCCTAAAATTATAAACAAGTCACATGTAAATGCTATGTTGCATTGGTCATGATGTCTCTTCATATCAACAGAACACTAAGACTCAAATATTTCCTTAATTAGTTAATTGGGGGTAGACTGTCTTTTTCCAGCAACAGCATGATATATCACCAAGTTAGAAGCCTAGATGGTGAGGGTGTTGTTGCAAAACTAGAGAGAACTAAAACCACAGTAGAAGACAAATGCTGTCGTACGTACTTGGAATGCACTCAGGAATGGAGAATGCCACAGTGTTGTCTACTGTCAGACTTGCAAGCGATTAGACAGAACCCACACAACTGAGAAAAATGTGTTGCATTTATTTATCAACTTAAAATCCTCTCATAAGCCTTCCAATAACACCTACAAACACCCCTCTAAATGTTTATTGCAATGTTGAATGATAATGGACATTGTGATTCAGTCAAGTGGGCACATACAATTAACTACATACATGCTAAATATGTAAAGCTAAACATCCCATAATTTAATATACCTTGAATTAAGCTATTGGCTATCATATCCAAATATGGACAATTTATTTTAAATTATTCTATGTAGCTTTTATTTTTAAAATTATATTTATTTTTCAGAAAATGCCTCACATGTACACAGTGTGCAAGGACATTTTTCAGCCTCGGCCATCCTCTTCTTTCCATTCACATATTTCTCATGTCCATGCCTATTCATTTTGATTTGTAATCCACTGAGATTAAGCAGGGCTGCATGTGTGACTGTGGATTTGGAGACATCCACCTAAGCCTGCTGGTTTCAGTGAACACACAAATGAAGACCACTAGAGATAATCTGATGGCGAGAGGCAAGCGCAGGAACCCAAGCAACAGAAACCAAGACTACATGGCACCATCGGAGCACAATTCTCCCATCAAAACAAACATGGAATATCCAAACACACCAGAAAAGCAAGATCTAGTTTCAAAATCATTTTTGATCATGATGCTGGAGGACTTCAAGAAAGACGTGAAGAACTCCCTTAGAGAACAAGTAGAAGCCTACAGAGAGGAATCGCAAAAATGCCTGAAAGAATCGCAAAAATCCCTGAAAGAATTCCAGGAAAACATAAATAAACAAGTAGAAGCCCATAGAGAGGAGACACAAAAATCCCTGAAAGAATTCCAGGAAAACATAAATAAACAAGTAGAAGCCCATAGAGAGGAGACACAAAAATCCCTGAAAGAATTCCAGGAAAACATAAATAAACAAGTAGAAGCCCATAGAGAGGAGACACAAAAATCCCTGAAAGAATTCCAGGAAAACACAATCAAACAGTTGAAGGAATTAAAAATGGAAATAGAAGCAATCAAGAAAGAACACATGGAAACAACCCTGGATATAGAAAACCAAAAGAAGAGACAAGGAACTGTAGATACAAGCTTCACCAACAGAATACAAGAGATGGAAGAGAGAATCTCAGGAGCACAAGATTCCATAGAAATCATTGACTCAACTGTCAAAGATAATGCAAAGCGGAAAAAGGTACTGGTCCAAAACATACAGGAAATCCAGGACTCAATGAGAAGATCAAACCTAAGGATAATAGGTATAGAAGAGAGTGAAGACTCCCAGCTCAAAGGACCAGTAAATATCTTCAACAAAATCATAGAAGAAAACTTCCCTAACCTAAAAAAAGAGATACCCATAGACATACAAGAAGCCTACAGAACTCCAAATAGATTGGAACAGAAAAGAAACACCTCCCGCCACATAATTGTCAAAACACCAAACGCACAAAATAAAGAAAGAATATTAAAAGCAGTAAGGTAAAAAGGTCAAGTAACATATAAAGGCAGACCTATCAGAATCACACCAGACTTCTCGCCAGAAACTTTGAAGGCCAGAAGATCCTAGACTGATGTCATACAGACCCTAAGAGAACACAAATGCCAGCCCAGGTTACTGTATCCAGCAAAACTCTCAATTAACATAGATGGAGAAACCAAGATATTCCATGACAAAACCAAATTTACACAATATCTTTCTACAAATCCAGCACTACAAAGGATAATAAATGGTAAAGCCTAACATAAGGAGGCAAGCTATACGCTAGAAGAAGCAAGAAACTAATCGTCTTGGCAACAAAACAAAGAGAATGAAAGCACACAAACATAACCTCACATCCTAATATGAATATAACGGGAAGCTATAATCACTATTCCTTAATATCTCTCAATATCAATGGCCTCAACTCCCCAATAAAAAGACATAGATTAACAAACTGGATACGCAACGAGGACCCTGCATTCTGCTGCCTACAGGAAACACACCTCAGAGACATAGACAGACACTACCTCAGAGTGAAAGGCTGGAAAACAACTTTCCAAGCAAATGGTCAGAAGAAGCAAGCTGGAATAGCCATTCTAATATCAAATAAAATCAATTTCCAACTAAAAGTCATCAAAAAAGATAAGGAAGGACACTTCATATTCATCAAAGGAAAAATCCACCAAGATGAACTCTCAATCCTAAATATCTATGCCCCAAATACAAGGGCACCTACATACGTAAAAGAAACCTTACTAAAGCTCAAAACACACATTGCACCTCACACAATAATAGTGGGAGATTTCAACACCCCACTCTCCTCAATGGACAGATCATGGAAACAGAAATTAAACAGTGATGTCGACAGACTAAGAGAAGTCATGAGCCAAATGGACTTAGAGGACATTTATAGAACATTCTATCCTAAAGCAAAGGATATACCTTCTTCTCAGCTCCTCATGGTACTTTCTCCAAAATTGACCATATAATTGGTCAAAAAACGGGCCTCAACAGGTACAGAAAGATAGAAATAATCCCATGCGTGCTATCGGACCACCACGGCCAAAAACTGGTCTTCAATAACAATAAGGGAAGAATGCCCACATATACGTGGAAATTGAACAATGCTCTCCTCAATGATAACCTGGTCAAGGAAGAAATAAAGAAAGAAATTATAAACTTTTTAGAATTTAATGAAAATGAAGGTACAACATACCCAAACTTATGGGACACAATGAAAGCTGTGCTAAGAGGAAAACTCATAGCGCTGAGTGCCTGCAGAAAGAAACAGGAAAGAGCATATGTCAGCAGCTTGACAGCACACCTAAAAGCTCTAGAACAAAAAGAAGCAAATACACCCAGGACTGAGTAGAAGGCAGGAAATAATCAAACTCAGAGCTGAAATCAACCAAGTAGAAACAAAAAGGACCATAGAAAGAATCAACAGAACCAAAAGTTGGTTCTTTGAGAAAATCAACAAGATAGATAAACCTTTAGCCAGACTAACGAGAGGACACAGAGAGTGCATCCAAATTAACAAAATCAGAAATGAAAAGGGAGACATAACTACAGATTCGGAGGAAATTCAAAAAATCATCAGATCTTACTATAAAAACCTATATTCAACAAAACTTGAAAATCTTCAGGAAATGGACAATTTCCTAGACAGATACCAGGTATCGAAGTTAAATCAGGAACAGATAAACCAGTTAAACAACCCCATAACTCCTAAGGAAATAGAAGCAGTCATTAAAGGTCTCCCAACTAAAAAGAGCCCAGGTCCAGACGGGTTTAGTGCAGAATTCTATCAAACCTTCATAGAAGACCTCATACCAATATTATCCAAACTATTCCACAAAATTGAAACAGATGGAGCCCTACAGAATTCCTTCTACGAAGCCACAATTACTCTTATACCTAAACCACAGAAAGACACAACAAAGAAAGAGAACTTCAGACCAATTTCCCTTATGAATATCGACGCAAAAATACTCAATAAAATCCTGGCAAACCGAATTCAAGAGCACATCAAAACAATCATCCACCATGATCAAGTAGGCTTCATCCCAGGCATGCAGGGATGGTTTAATGTACGGAAAACCATCAACGTGATCCATTATATAAACAAACTAAAAGAACAGAACCACATGATCATTTCATTAGATGCTGAGAAAGCATTTGACAAAATTTAACACCCCTTCATGATAAAAGTCCTGGAAAGAATAGGAATTCAAGGCCCATACCTAAACATAGTAAAAGCCATATACAGCAAACCAGTTGCTAACATTAAACTAAATGGAGAGAAACTTGAAGCAATCCCACTAAAATCAGGGACCAGACAAGGCTGCCCACTCTCTCCCTACTTATTCAATATAGTTCTTGAAGTTCTAGCCAGAGCAATCAGACAACAAAAGGAGATCAAGGGGATACAGATCAGAAAAGAAGAGGTCAAAATATCACTATTTGCAGATGACATGATAGTACATTTAAGTGATCCCAAAAGTTCCACCAGAGAACTACTAAAGCTGATAAACAACTTCAGCAAAGTGGCTGGGTATAAAATTAACTCAAATAAATCAGTTGCCTTCCTCTATACAAAAGAGAAACAAGCCGAGAAAGAAATTAGGGAAATGACACCCTTCATAATAGACCCAAATAATGTAAAGTACCTCGGTGTGACTTTAACCAAGCAAGTAAAAGATCTGTACAATAAGAACTTCAAGACACTGAGGAAAGAAATTGAAGAAGACCTCAGAAGATGGAAAGATCTCCCATGCTCATGGATTGGCAGGATTAATATAGTAAAAATGGCCATTTACCAAAAGCAATCTACAGATTCAATGCAATCCCCATCAAAATACCAATCCAATTCTTCAAAGAGTTAGACAGAACAATTTCCAAATTCATCCGGAATAACAAAAAACCCAGGATAGCTAAAGCTATCCTCAACAATAAAAGGACTTCAGGGGGAATCACTATCCCTGAACTCAAGCAGTATTACAGAGCAATAGTGATAAAAACTGCATGGTATTGGTACAGAGACAGACAGATAGACCAATGTAATAGAATTAAAGACCCAGAAATGAACCCACACACCTATGGTCACTTGATTTTTGACAAAGGAGCCAAAACCATCCAATGGAAAAAAGATAGCATTTTCAGCAAATGGTGCTGGTTCAACTGGAGGGCAACATGTAGAAGAATGCAGATCGATCCATCCTTATCACACTGTACAAAGCTTAAGTCCAAGTGGATCAAGGACCTCCACATCAAACCAGACACACTCAAAGTAATAGAAGAAAAACTAGGGAAGCATCTGGAACACATGGGCACTGGAAAAAAATTTCCTGAACAAAACACCAATGGCTTATGCTCTAAGATCCATAATCGACAAATGGGATCTCATAAAACTGCAAAGCTTCTGTAAGGCAAAGGACACTGTGGTTAGGACAAAATGGCAACCAACAGATTGGGAAAAGATCTTTACCAATCCTACAACAGATAGAGGCCTTATATCCAAAATATACAAAGAACTCAAGAAGTTAGACCGCAGGGAAACAAATAACCCTATTAAAAAATTGGGTTCAGAGCTAAACAAAGAATTCACAGCTGAGGAATGCCGAATGGCTGTGAAACACCTAAAGAAATGTTCAACATCTTTAGTCATAAGGGAAATGCAAATCAAAACAACCCTGAGATTTCACCTCACACCAGTGAGAATGGCTAAGATCAAAAACTCAGGTGACAGCAGATGCTGGCGAGGATGTGGAGAAAGAGGAACACTCCTCCATTGTTGGTGGGATTGCAGACTGGTAAAACCATTCTGGAAATCAGTCTGGAGGTTCCTTAGAAAATTGGACATTGAACTGCCTGAGGATCCAGCCATACCTCTCTTGGGCATATACCCAAAAGATGCCTCAACATATAAAAGAGACACGTGCTCCACTATGTTCATCGCAGCCTTATTTATAATAGCCAGAAAATGGAAAGAACCCAGATGCCCTTCAACAGAGGAATGGATACAGAAAATGTGGTACGTCTACACAATGGAATATTACTCAGGTATCAAAAACAACGAGTTTATGAAATTCGTAGGCAAATGTTTGGAACTGGAAAATATCATCCTGAGTGATCTAACCCAATCACAGAAAGACATATGCACTCATTGATAAGTGGCTATTAGCCCAAATGCTTGAATTACCCTAGATCCCTAGAAGAAACAAAACTCAAGAGGGATGATCAAAATGTGAATGCTTCACTCCTTTAAATGAGGAAAGAGAATACCCTTGGCAGGGAAGGGAGAGGCAAAGATTAAAACAGAGACTGAAGGAACACCCATTCAGAGCCTGCCCCACATGTGGCCCATACATATACAGCCATCCAATTAGACAAGATGGATGAAGCAAAGAAGTGCAGACCGACAGGAGCCGGATGTAGATCGCTCCTGAGAGACACAGCCAGAATATAGCAAATACAGAGGCGAATGCCAGCAGCAAACCACTGAACTGAAAATAGGTCTCCTGTTGAAGGAATCAGAGAAAGAACTGGAAGAGCTTGAAGGGGCTCGAGACCCCAAAAGTACAACAATGCCAAGCAACCAGAGCTTCCAGGGACTAAGCCACTACCTAAAGACTATACATGGACTGACCCTGGACTCTGACCCCATAGGTAGTAATGAATATCCTAGTAAGAGCACCAGTGGAAGGGGAAGCCCTGGGTCCTGCTAAGACTGAACCCCCAGTGAACTAGACTATGGGGGGAGAGCGGCAATGGGGGGAGGGTTGGGAGGGGAACACCCATAAGGAAGGGGAGGGGGGAGGGGGATGTTTGCCCGGAAACCGGGAAAGGGAATAACACTTGAAATGTATATAAGAAATACTCAAGTTAATAAAAAAAAAAGAAAAGTTATAGTTAAGATTTTGAATCTAAAACATTGTTATAAATAGATTGCAGAAATTGCATTCCAATGTATTTAAGTTTATGGGGTGAAGGTAACTGCGAGTGTTAACCTTGCACTATTCTATATTTTGTGCTGCATACTTAGATGAATAATATATGAATTGAAAAAATAGTGAATTTTAGAGAGACTATAACTTGTGTAGAAAAAAATGTGGGACAAATCATAGAAATGTAACAAGCTAGGACACTTCATTTAAAATAGTATATATTTTCAATATATTCAGGATAAAATTATACAAAGCATCCCAGTGAAGAACATGGAAATAGCCATGACATGACGTCTAAACTCAATGTCCACCAGGGGAAGAATGGATAATGACAATCGGATGTGCACAGGATAAGATGGACCTTGTGGAAAGGTTGACCGCTCGCAACAACAAAGAATCTGCGATGTCATGCCAAATGAAATAGAGCCACCGAGAGAAAACACTCCCAGGAGCTGTATGCGGAACCTTCCAAATCAGTGGATATCACAGAAAATTACAGAACAATAGTTACTACATATGGAGAAAATGTCAGCTTGAACGGAAGAAGAGAAGATGCGTATCCATCTGCAGGTTAGAGTTTGAACAGGAGAAATGGTTACTTACTCAGACTCATGGCTAGAGTTAATTACAATCCATTGTGGATTTCAAGTAAGTCCAGGAAGGGATTTTGAATAGTCTTACTAAATGTTCAGTTGGTAGGTAACTGTATTATACAGAATATATGTTATATTGCATTGATTGTTTATAATAAATATCATGCTGTAGCTGGCAATTAAATTGGATTTCATTGAATTGAATATTTATTAAATCGAATATTTCAATAAAAAAAATAATTTCCAATTGGACTTTCAATGGTGATGTCCATTACTTTATTGATTTTTTTTTTAAAAAAGCTTTTAAAAGAAATGATGACAAATTGCAACCATGAAGTCATTTTAGTTGAAATACATTAAATCAGTTCACTTTTCGTCTTTGGATTTCAACAAATTCTTCTGTTTATCAGTTCTCTAATGAATCATAAAATTGAGCAACATTGCATTTATTTCTAGATATGACCTTTTCATTTTCAGGATCAGATGCCTTTGAATAATTTTCCAATGCTTTGCCCTTAAATTTTTGTAACACAGCCCTCTCCGTGTTACAAACATTTCCAGCTTGCTCCTCAGCTTCTCCTCTTGTTTACAGACATAACAAGTTCTCGTTTGTCACCGTTATCGGTGATGTTCCTCAAGGACTATTATTAGCATTTTTATTCCACTGTGACTCTTGATTTTTCCTGACCTTTACTATTGTGCCTGACTTGTAGACTAATACAAGAGGGCTTCATTATAAGATGAAAACAGTTTCAGTACTTCAAAGACTGATGGCAATGCATAGGTCTGCCTTAAATGCCTGTTCCCCAGATGGACGTACAGTTTTGGGAGTCTTGGTGACCTTCAGTAAGTGACTTCACTTTTGGAAGTAGTTTACTGGATTCAGGACTTCAAGGTTTACATCGGGCCTCATGTCTGCTTTACAGGCTGTCACTGTGCTAAGTCTCCTTGCTCCTCCTCACACAGTGACACCCCTACACCGAGACACGTTGCATCATTTTTACTTAATTGTCAATAAGGTGGCAAAACTCGGAGCTCTGAATATAACACAGTAGTCAACAAACAGGTTGATTTTGATGTGAAGTACTTTAAGCATCTAAATGTTTAATATAATTATGGGACTTACAGGTAAGAGTCAAAATATATTCACATGGATGAAGCACTAATATTCTGAGAAATGTTTAGCAATTAGTATAAAATAGTACATGCTTCATCAATCTTTTTTCCTATCCTTTTAAAAATACTTTTAAATTTTAATTAAAATGCAATTACATTATTTACCCTTTTATTTCATCTCATCATCTCCTCTCCTGTTTTCCCCTTCTCCTCAGAGTTTTGATAGTTTCTTTGATTATAATTGTATTTCTATGTATATGCATAGACACAGAAATACAGACATATACACACATTAACAGATACATAGATACAATCTGCTAAATCTATTTAGGGGCATCATTCCTTAATTATTGTTGCTATACACACCTATGGTATGTCTTTTTTAGTGTTGCTGATACTTACTCATGTAAGGATAGTTCATTTATTAATGTATAACAAATTAAAAAATTAAGGGTCTCACCCCTGGCGAGAACTGACTACTTCTCTCAGCAGTCACTACTTGCCTGTAGCTCTTGTCTAGTTATGGGAGACTGCAAGAGTACATGTGTCTTGGTGTTTTCACTGCTCATCGCCATTCTATTGTGCTATGAGGGGTGTAGATTCCTTTTTATTTCTAGGAGACACAATCTTAGAGCAGGATCATGGTCCTTTCATGCATACTTCCTGCTCCCTCTTCTTTCCCTCAGTTTTATGGCCAGGGTTATATCTTTTTTTTTAATAATAAAAATAGGTCAATTTTCACCTGCTGGCATATAATTATCAAAAATATTAGATTGTGTCAAAATTTAGATTTTTTTCTTCCTATTTGCAGTAGGTTAGGTGTTTGGGACATTATTTCAAATATTTTTACTCATGTGATACTTTTTAATCATTTTGAATATTGTTAGGTTTTTAACTTTTAATAAGTCTGCTCAAATATTTAAATATTTATTTTATTTATTATATATGAGTACACTCTAGCTGTCTTCAGATACACCAGAAGAGGGCATCAGATCTCTTTACAGATGGTTGTGAGCCACCATGTGGTTGCTGGGAATTGAACTCATGACCTCTGGAAGAGCAGTCGGGTGCTCTTAACCGCTGAGCCATCTCTCCAGCCCGTTAAATGTGTAGCCCAGGCTGGCCTCGAACTCGTGATCCTCCTGCCTCTGCCTCCTTCAGCAAATCCTACCGGCGTGCGCCACCACAACCGGCAAAATGTGTAGCCCAGGCTGGCCTCGAACTCGTGATCCTCCTGCCTCTGCCTCCTTCAGCAAATCCTACCGGCGTGCGCCACCACAACCGGCTAAAGATTTATTCATTTATTATATATAAGTACACTGTAGCTGTCTTCAGATACACCAGAAGAGGGCATCGGATCTCTTTTACAGATGGTTGTGAGCCACCATGTGGTTGCTGGGAATTGAACTCATGACCTCTGGAAGAACAGTCGGGTGCTCTTAACCACTGAGCCATCTCTCCAGCCCAAATGTGTAGCCCAGGCTGGCCTCGAACTCGTGATCCTCCTGCCTCTGCCTCCTTCAGCAAATCCTACCGGTGTGCGCCACCACAACCGGCAAATATTTAAAATCTATTTACTTCTAATGCAATGATGACAACATTTTGGACATAATAAAGAATTTTGCCATTAACTACTTTTGGACTCAGTCTTCTGTCCTGCCATTGGAACAATGCCAATATGGTGATTTTTTTTGTCTCTATGGTTTTTCTCAGAGCACAAATATTATCCTCTTAGAATTGGTTCAGGAATGCCAACCAACCAGAGCTTCCAGGGACTAAGCCACTACCCAAAGACTATACAAGGACTGACCCTGGGCTCCAACCTCATAGGTAGCAATGAATATCCTAGTAAGAGCACCAGTGGAAGGGGAAGCCCTGGGTCCTGTCATGGCTGGACCCCCAATGAATGTGATTCTTGGGGGGAGGGTGGTAATGGGGGAAGGATTGGGAGGAAAACACCCATATAGAATGGGAGGGGTAGGGGTTAGGGGGGTGTTGGCATGGAAACCGGGAAAATAACATTTGAAGTATAAATAAGAAATACCCAACTTAATAAAGATGGAAAACAAAACAAAACAAAAAGAATTGGATCAGGAAGCTGACACACTTTCATTATATACCAAAAGACATATTGTGATAGAATGATCAGAAGATTAAAATGTTTAAGTGGATCATAGTTTCATTTTCAGAAACCTGACATCTGAGTCTGATCGTGTTTCCCTGCCATCTTTGCTTTTTTATGAATCAGTGATTCAGGTAAAACTCCATATTCCTATTCTCGTTTTACTGCTCTGTATGAATAATAAACCTGTTTCATCCTCATTTTCATGTATTTTATTACTTACACTCATGTGTACATTCCTTGTACAAATGCAATTAATTACCCCTGTATACATGAGGGACTAAATTCTAAATTATTACATTGCATCATCACATTATGTCTCAGCATGTGCAAACACTGCACAGAACTCTCAGCATTATACCTTAAAATATTAAATTACACTGATATAAAATGAAATTAAAGACAACTTTGTGAACTTATTTTTTGAAAGTAGAGTCTTCTCTCATACAATTCATCCCAGTTTCCTCTCTCTTCCTTCTCTTTCCTCCCTTCATCTCTTTCTCCTCCCCAGATGTACTACACTTCCGTTTACTATTCAGAAAGGAACAGTTCTCCCATAGGACAAAATAAGATATGACAAGGAATACAAGAAGACAAAACCCTCATACCAAGACTTTATAAGATATCCCAATAGGAGGAAAAGAACCTTATGAGCAGGTAAAAGAGGCAGAGATCCACTGTTTTGAGTCCCACAAGATGAAGAATTTTATCTTTGCTCACTTTTATGTCCTGTCATTTGAACAATGCCAACATGGTGATTTTTATCTCTAATGTTTTATTCAGAGCAAGAACTTTGTCCTCTTTGTTAGCAGTCATAACAAGTAGACATAGGGCTTGGTGCAGATCCATGCAGACCATGTACTTGCTCTTTCAGTTCTATAAGCCCATGTGAACCCTGCTTACTTGATTTGGTGGTTCAGTGTCTCCTGTTGTTCTTCATTCCCTCTGACTCCTATGGTCTTTCATCCCCAAGTTCTACGTCTGCACCAGCTCAACTTCTCTACATTTTTTTTAATTTGGTGGATGAAAGAGTCAAAAGCTAAAGTTCATTTTTAAACTCTTAATAGGTTATTTCATTTATTTACATTTCAAATGTTATCCCCCTTTCCAGTTTCCCCTCTGAAAACACCTCATTGCACTCCTCCTTCTATGAAGGTGCTCCCCCACTCACTTACTCCCACCTCACCATCCTAGCATTCTTCTACTATGGGTCATCAAGCCTTCACAGGACCAAGGGCCTCTCCATCCATTGATGCCAGATAAGTTCATGCTCTGCTACACATGCAGCTGGAGCCATGGATCCTTCCATGTGTATTCTTTGATTGGTGGTTTAGTCCCTGGAAGCTCTAGGGTTTCTGGTTGGTTGATGTTGTTCTTCCTGTAGTGTTGCAAACCCCTTCAGCTCCTTCAGGCCTTTCTGTACTTTCTCCATTGGGGTCCCCATTCTTATTCTGATAGTTGGCTGCAAGCATCCTCATCTGTATCAGTAAGGCTCTGGCAGAGTCTCTCAGGAGACATCCATATCAGGCTCCTGTCAGCAAGCATTTCTTGGCATGGCAATAGTGACTGGGTTTGGTGGCTGCATATGGGATGGGGCAGGTGGGGCAGTCTCTGGATGGCCTTTCCTTCAGTCTCTGTTCCACTCTTTGCCCCTGTATTTCCTTTAGACAGGAAGAATTCTGGGTTAAAAATTTGATAAGGGTGGGTGGCCCCATGCATCAACCAGAGACTGTGCCTAACCTGTCGACATAGTCTCTATGTGTTCTCTTTCCCCCTTTTTTTGGCTATTTCAGCTAATGTCATCCACATTTCATCCTGGGAGCCTCTTCCTTTCCTGGCTGGCATTTGGGACTTTCTCTTGGCTATCCCCAGTTTCTAACTATTATGAATAAAACTGCAATCAATATAGCTGAGCCAATGGCCTTGCGATTGACTAGAGCATCCCTTGGGTACACACCCAAGAGTCATAGCTGGGTCTTGAGGTAGATGTTTTCCCAGTTTTCTGAGCACCCTCCATAATGATTTCCATAGTGGCTTTACAAGCTTTCATTCCACCAGCAATGATGGAGTGTTCCTTTTGCTCTATATTCTTTCTAACGTGAGTGTCACTTATGTTCCTGATCTTAGCCTTTCTGACAGATATTAGATGGAATCTCAAAGGAGTCTGGATTTGTATTTCCTCAATGGCTAAGTCTATTAAACATTTCTTTGTTTCTCAACCATTTGAGATTTCTTTGTTGAGGATTCATGTTAGATCTGTACTCCCCTATAAATTGGAGTATTTGACCTATTAATATCTAGTTTCTTGGTTTCTTTATATGTTTTGGAGGATAGGTGATTATCAGATGTGGAGTTACTAAAAATTTCTTTCTATTCTGTACGATTCGTCTTTGTCTGATTGACAGTGTCCTTAGATTACAAAATCTTTTCAGTCTTATGAGGTCCCATTTATCATTTGCTATTCTTAATGCCTGTGCTTTCGACGTTTTGTTCAGGAAGTTGTTTCCTGTTCTATTGTGATCAAGTTCATGCCCCACTTTCTCTTCTATCAGGTTCAGTGTATCTGGGATTATGTTGAATATTTGATACATTTGGAAGTCAGTTATATGCAGGGAGATAAATATGATCTATTCAGAAACTTCTGCAACTAGACATTTAGTTTGACTAGCACCAATTGTTGAAAATGCTTTCTTTTTTCCAGGATTTTTTTTTTTGGCTTCTCTATCAAAAAATCAATTGTCTATATGTGGATGTATTTATATCAGGATCTTCAGTTTGATTCCTTTGATAAATGTGCTTCATTCAGTCCAATACCATGTGAATTTCATTGCTATAGCTCTGTAGTAGAACTTTAGTCAGGGATGGTGGTACCTTAGGCCATTCTTTTCTTCTATAGGATTATTTTACCTATATTGAGGGGCTTTTTATATTTTTCCATATGGAGCTGAGAATTGTCATTTTGCGAAGAAGTTTGTTAGAATTTTGTTTGGGTTGGCATTGAATCTGTAGATTGCTTTTGGTAGGATGGCCATTTTTACTGTGTTAATTTTACTGATCCATGAGCATGGGTGATCTTTCCTTTTTTTGATACCTTCTAAACTTTCTTTATTCAAAGAATTGAAATTGTTATCATATAAATCTTTTACTTTCTTGGAAAGACTTACCAAAAGATATTTTTGAAGGATGGTGGGAATATTTCATACATTCATAATTACATTTTAATTGCCTCTTTAGGCAAAATAACATAATGTAACTATATTAGTTTGCATACTATTCTAAACTTTGCATAATTCACTAATTATAGATCAAATGAAAAATTAATTTTTGAATTTATTAAAATAAGAATATATCAGAGTAAATGCTGGGTAGACTAACTTTTAGAACAATTAGACACTTAAAAAAAATTAGCTCAAGAGACTTTAAAATGTTACAGCATGGATATGGGAGAGTTTATCAGAATAGTAGCATTCTAAGCGTTCTAAGGATAAAGCACTTGAGACAAATCTAGATTAAAAGGGAAGACAATCAAAGCTTTTCTAGTCAGGCCAATAAGCTATGACTTAGTGAGATGAGGTTTTACAAAATTTAAAAGCTAGATAAAAATGCTGCTGCTGTCAGTTCCCTTCAGCCACCGTGGTTAGCACAGATGGGTCACATACTCCAGCTGGATGCTCCATTCCCTCATGACCTCTTTGCCATCTGCTGATTCTAGGACTTTTAGTATGAAACCACACTTTAATCATAATCCTATGAGGACTCACAAAATCAAATATCTCACATTGATCAACATGCTTTCTTTATGATAATGAAATCCACAGGAAATATTGTAGCTTAAATATACTTATATTTTATTGATTTATGAACGTTACTAATAATTATATCGTCCTTTGAAAGGGCAATACTTTGGAACTGAACTTTTCCTTCTGCTCTCCTCTATTCCAAACAGGTTGCACTGTTGGTCTGAATGCCATTTCAACCTGTTTTAGAGCTATTTATTCCCATTTTTGTATTTATTTGGAAAACAATACATTTAAAGTTATGAAGTTATTTTCATATCAAATTTTCTCAGTTTTTCTCTCATACTCAAAGAAATATTTCGAGCATTTAGGAATGAGTTTTAATATTTTAAGCGAGAATGTATACTATGCCAATAGAGAAAATTTAGGCTGGATTAAGTATATTTTTAAAACTTTGTTTATATACATAAATAAATGTATATTATATTTATGTATGCATATATATGCATGTGTATGTGTATATATGTATATGAATATGCACACATACATGTACACAAACAAGCCCATGAACAGGCACATGAACAATTACACCTACGGTGCATATATACATATATGTATATCTAATTTCCTGTATATGCATATTTTCTTGTATATCTGTGTCCCACAAGCATGCCTGGTACCTTTGGGGAAGAGCAGACAGCATCAGACCCCCTGGAGCTGGAGTTGTATAGAGTTGTGAAATGCCCACTGGGTGCTGGGAATTGAATCAGGGTTCTCAATAAGAAGAGCTCTTACCACTTTATCTCACTTAAGCTCATGTCTTTAGCTCACGTATGCTACAGTTCAGACAACTGAAAATATTGAAAGTAGTTGAGTTGCTTTCACATCTAAAGATATATGTTATAAAGGCCAATATAAAAGTCAAAAGCATTTTATTTATTTCTCATTTAGAAAGTAACATCCAACCATCATTTTATAAGAATGTTGTTATGGAAAGTCTGATAATAAAGAATTCCTTTCCCTTTATGAGCATTTACTTTCTCCTGGAAATGAATAAATATATTTATCTTTAATCAAGATTTTTATGAGCTTCTTTTATTTACAGTTGTGATTTTTTTCTTATGTCAAAATTGATCTTAAAATCTCTTTTATGGAATGGATAAGTAATGGAAGAAACACAACAAAATACACAAATATTTTGTGTTCACTCTTATTAATGGACCAAATCTTTATGTAATATCTATCTATCTATCTATCCATCTATCTATCTATCTATCTATCTATCTGTATATGTATACACAATGGAGTTCATATGTATACATACATTTTCTTGTATTTTTATATATGAAAGATATATGAATACATGTGCACTCCATGGATACACATACATCTATATATGTATGCCTAACATAGAAGCAGAAGTGGTTATATTTGGGGAAGAGAAGTTAACTGGTATGAGGGAGCAGTAGAAACAAATAAGAGTGATGAGGAGGAAAATATTATCAAAGATTAATGGTATATATTATTAAAAAGTCATAAAAATACTGTTTTGTAAACATACACAAATTAATCCACAGAAGAAATATTTTAAGGGCTACAGAGCTTGTTCAGGAGATAAAGTGTATAGTGTTGAGGTCATATACTCATGACCAATGTAAAGCAAGACTAGATACTATCATTCTCTTATACAGAAATGTGGGAAGCAGAGACAAGTGGGCCAGGAACCTGTTGCATGACATAGCAAACATGACTCCTTTTCTTGAAGACACAGCTTATAAGGAATATACTCAAGGTTATCCTTTGATCTCAAAGACAAACAATTTCATGGAGACATGCTCCTTCATAGACACACACAGATACACACAAGTGAGTGGTGTGTGTGTGTGTGTGTGTATGTGTGTGTATGTGTGTGTGTATGTGTGTGTGTATGTGTGTGTGTGTGTGTGCGAATTACAAGCTTTATTTTTACTTATTGATTGATTGGTTTCTTTCCTCTCAACTTATGTTTCCTTATGTCTGAAATTTTGGGAAATAGTTGGTTGTACTGACTTTTTTCCCTTTTTTGAATTAGATATTTCTTTATTTACATTTTAAATGAAATTCTATATCCATCAACTCTTCAGGGCATATTTTCTAATATTTTCAAACATCCTTTGTCTAACACAGCATTTTAATGACAGCTCAGGTTCAAGTGTCTTGAACTTTTCTTCTCTGATTTTTTTTTTACTTTTATTGTTTCTCTCTCCTTTCTCTTGTTTTTAAATATTTTGGTAATGCTCATTATACTGATTTTAAAATTATCAATATTTTACACAACTACAATTGATTTGAGGACTACAGTAACAAGTATTCATGGTTAATTTCCTAATGTGGGGGCTTCATATGACTTAGATTTTGGGTCCTGTCTTAGTTAGGGTTTTTATTACTGTGAAAAGATATAATAATGATGACAAGTCTTATAAAGAAAAATATTTTTATCGAGGCTGGCTAATGGTTCCGATATTTAGTCCATTATCATCATGGTGGGAAACATAGCAGCATTCTGGCAGACATAGTTTTGAAAAAAAGAGCTGAGATTCCTACATCTTGAGTCACATCCAGCAGGGAGAGAACTGACTTGAGCTTCTGATACTTCATCGCTAACTCCCACAGTGACACAGCTCCTTCAGCAAAGCTACATATATTCCAATAAGGCCACACCTCCTAATAGTGACACTCCATATGGGTCAAGCATTCAAACACATGAGTCTGTGGGGGCCAAACCTATTTAAACCATCCCAGGTATTCATGGAGGGCACAACAAATAATGTATTAAACTTTTATCATAGTGTGGAAATTTCATACATAAAAGTATTTAGATTTCATTTACCTCTGGCTTCCAACCTTCAGTTTCTCCCAGTATCTTCCTTCATCCCCAATCCCAGCCTCCTGTCTTTTTTTTTCTTTTTAATCATGTTTAATTAGTACTGCGCATTTACATGTTTATTCAGGGCACCATCCACTGGACCATACATTAAGACTGACAACACAGAAGAAATCTGACTCTTCCCTTTCTACTCTATATCTTCCAATGCCTATCAACTGTCCTTTGTTCCTGAGCATGCTGTGGTGCCTTGTGAGCCCCTCTCTCTCTATGCTGCAATGTTGATTGGCCAAGTAGTGAACAAGTCTGACAACTAATGCTGATCTGGTTTAATGATTGCTATGACCTTGTCATGTCTAGACGATGTTAGTTCACAGAAAGCAAATTTGACTTACGTTTCTTCCTATCTTTCTTACTCATCTTCTTTGAGTTTCCTGAACCTTATGAAGAGAGGGTGTGGCATAGAAGTTTCATTAATACCTAAATAGTTTTAAGTCACTTATTTTCTGCATTTTGATCAGTTATGAGTCTGAATTAACTGCTTTGTGCTACATAATGAATATTTTCTGATAAGGGATGAGAACTGCTGTAGTCTCTGGTTGTAAAGGTAAGTATTTAGAAAAACAGTTTGATAGTGTGGTCTTTTATAAAGTTAATTTCTGAAGAGGCTAGGGCCTGTAAGCCACAAGTTCTAGATTTATTGTACCATGAATTTGTTCCAGTAGAAAGCCTGAACTCCACTGAAAATGTTATTGGTTACTTCTGTGACATTCCTCCCACCAATAGAACATATCTTGCTAAGCTGATCATTACTGTATTTCTCAATGGTCACAGCTGTGTAAGAGTGCTGATGTCTTTCCCTGTTCCATATAATCATCTGGCATTATGCAAACCAAATAGCATAGTAAATGCTTCCAATTCAGTCCTGATTTGATTTCTTTATGTCCTATGGTCAGAGAGAGTGGTGGTCTTTCCAGAAATCACATTATAGCATCAAATATCAGTGTGTAACCAAGAGCAAAGACAATAACTTTTGTTGATTTGGGGGTCTACAGGAGGAAAAATTGTCTGAGCAACAATGATTGGACTCAGTGAGTTGGAAAGGGAGAAAAAGACACAAAAATCTGTGAGGGGATTGAAAAGAAGATCTGAGAAGGAATATAGGAGGGGCTTGCGGGATGTATTGATATATCCTACTTTCTTTGTAGTTTTTATTGTTTCTGAGAGGTACTCCAATCTGGCACTAGGCTTCTTTTGTTTGACAACCTATGGCTTGAGACCAGAGCATTATCCATTCCTCTAAATAAGGTCACTCAGTTACATTTTTAAAAATATCCATGCTTTTAGGAAGCTTACAAAATGGAAGATTTCCATATGGCATTTTCAAATATCCTTAGTGTTTTTTTCCTTCCTCTTATCCACCTTCTCTATCATTTCATGACCTTACATGTGTTCTCCATTCCATTTCTTTCCCTAGTCACAATACAGATCCTTTCCCCTTAAGCTTGTTTCTTTCTCCTCTACCAATACATTATCACTGATCGCCTACATCAATAATGAAATATTTTATTTCCCTGTAGATTTTATCACACTTTTATAAGATTTCACTAGCATACTTCAATTCTTTTTGTAGATGAAAAAATAAAACAAACAACAAAACAACAACAACAACAACAACAAAGAAAGACCTCATATTACTGAATGATTCAATTAGAGTCTCCTTTTTGCCTGAAACTATTAAGAGGGCTTTGGCTTTGGTATTATGTCAATTTTCTGAAAATTTTACTTTTCATTGTTCCAAAGCATTTTGTCCCTACTTCAAATTGTGTATACAAAGAGGTGCCTATAGTTTTATTACCAACACAACTGTGTTTACTGTTCTGATCTGTATATAAATTTTCAGCTATGTCTTTAAATTATAGCTATACTTAATTTATACAATTATAAATCAATATAAATTGTGCCTTTCAACATTTTTATTATTTCTGTATATACATTTTCTTAGAAAATTTAACTTGAAAACCACAAAAATGTTTGTGAAACTATGCATGAAGTTTTCTAGTAGTAAATAAACTTGTGAAATTCACTTTTTCTGAAAGAATAAAGAAATAGTACTGACATCAGGCGTATTCTAGGTAAGCAAAATTATATCTTCTTCTTCAATATTCTTGAGGTCTATTCATGTAGTTTGAATTTTCGTGCAGATGGTAAGGGTTTTTGATAGCAGAAGCTTTCTCATAGCCAGTTGTAAAGACAATTCCCTTGTTGTCGCTCACCTTATAATAAAATTTAGCTTACTTTAATGGTATCTATTTCTACCCACCTGCCAAATTGGCAAGGGAATATGGTTAAATTTTCTTGTTTATTTTATGAAGATTTTATGAAGATCTGAGATGTGCAAATTATAATTCTTTATGGTAATTTGACAAATATATTTTTTAACTCTAACTTCTTGAAACTCCCTTTGTTTGATGACTCACATTGGTGCTTAGGCTGTGAGGACTAGGTAGGAAAAAATAGTCTAAAATTTTTGCATACCCCTAATGAAGGTATAAATGAAATACACTTAGAAATCACCCACTAGGTTATAAGAATAATGTGTTAAAATCAACTACTATGTTGAAAGTCTAATGTGTCTTACCATCATTATTATTTTTCTTCTTTTAAAATAATATTCACCTATGCGTAATCTTTGTATCATTTTCCTTCATCTCTAAAGTCTTTTTCATACATCTTAACCATCATCTACTCAAACTCATGTTCTCTTTAAAAAATATCACAAACCCAGATGCCCTTCAACAGAGGAATGGATACAGAAAATGTGGTACATCTACACAATGGAATATTACTCAGCTATCAAAAACAACGAGTTTATGAAATTCGTAGGCAAATGGTTAGAACTGGAAAATATCATCCTGAGTGAGCTAACCCAATCACAGAAAGACATACATGGTATGCACTCATTGATAAGTGGCTATTAGCCCAAATGCTTGAATTACCCTAGATCCCTAGAACAAACGAAACTCAAGACGGATGATCAAAATGTGAATGCTTCACTCCTTCTTTAAATGAGGAAAAAGAATACCCTTGGCAGGGAAGGGAGAGGCAAAGATTAAAACAGAGACTGAAGGAACACCCATTCAGAGCCTGCCCCACATGTGGCCCATACATATACAGCCACCCAATTAGACAAGATGGATGAAGCAAAGAAGTGCAGACAGACAGGAGCCGGATGTAGATCGCTCCTGAGAGACACAGCCAGAATACAGCAAATACAGAGGCGAATGCCAGCAGCAAACCACTGAACTGAGAATAGGTCCCCCGTTGAAGGAATCAGAGAAAGAACTGGAAGAGCTTGAAGGGTCTCGAGACCCCAAAAGTATAACAATGTCAAGCAACCAGAGCTTCCAGGGACTAAGCCACTACCTAAAGACTATACATGGACTGACCCTGGACTCTGACCCCATAGGTAGCAATGAATATCCGAGTAACAGCACCAGTGGAAGGGGAAGCCCTGGGTCCTGCTAAGACTGAACCCCCAGTGAACTAGACTATGGGGGGAGGGCGGCAATGGGGGGGAGGGTTTGGAGGGGAACACCCATAAGGAAGTGGAGGGGGGAGGGGTATGTTTGCCCGGAAACCGGGAAAGGGAATAACACTTGAAATGTATATAAGAAATACTCAAGTTAATAAAAATAAAAATAAAAAATAAAAAAATATATCACACACACACACATTCACACATTCACACACATACACATAAACACTCGCATGTTAATATAGAAGTGTACCTTGCTGTTTCATATACTGTTGCTCATATATGTGTGTTTATAGTCTTGTAGTTCGTATATCTGCAATGGTCTTAGATAACCAATTAGAGGGCTCCCTCTTAGCTACAGCTGATTTTCACTTTCTTCGAAGTCATTATTTGCCTGTGGCTTTTCATACAGGAGTGAGGACTACTGGGATTTCCCCATGTTCATGGGGTTTGTAATAGGCACTGTCATTGTTCAAGCTTTGTTTGGGCAACCGTATTGTCACTAGTTCATGAGTGTAGTGTCTCTGTCCGAAATAGACATTTTGTGACACACATCCTGTCTTCCGACTCTTTCAATCTTTCTGCCCCTTTATGGCGTTGTTTGAACCTTAGATAGGGTTTGTAACAACTGGAGTACCAGGGTCAATGATTTTCTGCATTATCAAGAATTGTGCCTTTTCATAATTGTAGTCTTCAGTTGCAAAAATAAGCTTCTTGGATAAGGGTGAGCTCTGCATCTTTCTGTTGGCATAACGGAAACTATTAAGAATGCAGTTGGAGATTGTACCGATTTGGGAAAGTAGAGTCCATCCTGATTTCAATGTCACTGAGCCACCATCTTCTTTGTTTAGAGACTTTAAATCATCTTTCTGTGTAGTCTGATTGACATCTTGTGTGTTTGTGCTTATACTACCTACTCCTAGCTTTTCTCACTCCACTCTTTTCCAGAAAATATCTGGACTTGGAGTGCATAGGATATTTTGCAGTATTGTTTCTGGCCAAAGATATGTAGAAAATAACATTATATTTTATACACTACAGTACAGCTCTTTTCTTTCACAAAACATAGTCTCAATAATACATTTATTTGTAACTATTAAAAAACACATTAATATATAAACTATGCTATCCCCCTAATTATGGACTTTCAAGAAATCTAATGGTTGTATTGTTATAAAAGTGACTACTCACAACTGTCTACAAACTTAGTAAATTACAATCTCAATTCTTACAAAGACAAAATAAAATAGAAATTATAATGTGAATGGCTAAGCTTAAGATCATGTAATATCACCAATTTCCATGACAAATACATTAATTAGTGATTATATTATCACTTACTATAAATTCTTTAATTATTTATGCTAGAAAATCAACATGATGTTTCTCAGTACTAAAGTACACTACAAAGCTGTTATAATAATTGTTATGCTTATTTAATTTGGGGATCTTTAGCAAATAGTCAGCTAAAATAATTAACTGAACATGAATTTTCAGAAGAATAGAAAATATAATTTTCTCATGAGTTGAATTTATTTTTACATTCTTATACTTTAAATCAAAATATAATAGTAGATAATGTTACTATTAGAACACAAAATTATCATTATATCAAATTTTGTTCTCAGGTCAAATATTAATCTTTCATTAAACCTTTAATTCTTGAATTTAAAACAAGAAAATAATAATATAAAAAGTACTTGCATATATATCTAACATGTGTATATTTTAGTGAATGATTATCATTTTGCTTTGGTTCATCTACTATGCTTGATGCCTTTCTAAACATATATTACCAATTAATTTCTTCCCTTCAAATGGAAAAATTTTTGCTCTGGATTTTAACATTTTTTATGTTGTTAAACACTGATAAGACTTTTAAGGTCAAGAGTATCCATGTAATTCAGAGTCCATAAAACAAAGATATTTTTTGTGGTACATATAAAACTCTATTTTATTATATTTGACATGGTACATAGTGATTGTTTCCAGGTATGGGTAATGGACTTAATTTCACTGCAAATGAACTTATTAACAAAGCAATTAAAACTTTTGATGTTTGCAAGTAAATGTAAACCCTGTGTCATTACAGAAGTATTTCTATAATTGCCATCGGATCCTCTCATCCTCTTAAGTGTCTAACCATTAGACACTTTATTAGATAAATATTTGAAATTGGTCATATGTAATAAAATAATAATTAATATATTATTAGATATAGAGGAGATTAAGTAGATGATTCATTTCTAGCTTGTAAATTTAAGCCTATTTTACATTTTTAATTACTATCTTTTTAATAATTGGATACAAAATACATTCTTCAATTCAATAGCAAGTTCTTTCTCCTTCTTTTGCTTGCACATGAGGGACTTAGCATGCATTTATGATAAGAGTAATATTGTCAGAGAACTAAGGTCTTCTTGTCAATATGTACGCAGTCAAAAAAGTCATTAAAAAGCAATATATAGAATTTTCTGATTAAATTTTCCTCAAAAATACTTATAATAAACTATAAGAGATAATGATAATTTTGTGTTTCTTCTTACTATAGAAACAAGAAATTATTTCATACACTATGATCTACTAAAAGTTAATTTTAATGGAACACTATTCAATATTTTATATATTTTTTTATTTTGCTGTAAGACCTCAGACCCATAATACTTTCATAATGTCCTATCTCTAATCTCCCTCCTGCCTCCATTACCCAGTCCATACTTCCACAAATGTCCTTCCTATATCGACGACTTTTATTTCTGTTTGAAGGCAGTACATTTAATCAGAAGCAATGGCTTTGGAACTTTGTCCTGGCACCTGATGGCCTTCTTTTGTGATTACATTATTGAAGACAATAATGGCATCTTCCCCAGTTTACATCAGGAGACAAGAGCTCATCAGGAAGACCCAGAGTCCTGTGAACTCTTCCACTCCTTCATTAACTGTTGGGAGACCAGTCCGTTACAGGTCCAATTCAGTTACCACAGCTTGTGTGGCCAGAAAGCAGAATTTCATAGCCCTTCAGCCCAAATCCCAATTCTTAGTTTTTCCACTTCCTTCTCTGCAATGCTCCCTGAGCCTTAGAGGTGCAGTACAAAGTTTCTGCCTAGGACTGGTCCTAACCTTTACTTACTTCAGCACCCGGGCAACCATGTATATCTACACCCATCAGCATTATCTGTAAAGAAGGGTTCCTATGATTAGAGTCAAGGGTGAATTTTTATTTGTCTATGTGTTTATACATAGTAATAAGACAGCTTGTACTAGGATAATTGAGAAGCATTATCCACAGGCAGAATACTTCCCTTTGCTACACACATTCTCTCTGTCTCTGTCTCTGTCTCTGTCTCTGTCTCTCTCTCTCTCTCTTTCACACACACACACACACACACACACACACACACACACACACACACAGAATTTTAAATTGACTTACAAAGTATTAACTTTGCAAATAACCTTTCCACAGAATTAGTTTTAATGAGCTAGTGAGCCCCCATTCTCTGTCATCTTGTAAATATCAATACCACTATAACTATTTAAAATTTCCACTCATCAAATTTGTACATTCTGTTTTTATATCACATATGTTGTATTATCCTCTTCTCTTAAGATATCCCCAACTCAAATGAAACATTTCTAGATTCTTAATTTTTACTTCTATAGGTTTTCCAGATTGAGTATACAAATCTGAATATACCAAGTTAGGATTCACTTATGAAAGGGAACACTGAGCTTCTGATACAATGCTATGTCCTCTGCTCTTTCTCTTAATTGTGTAAACGACCTACTTTTCCCTTTATCTCTTTGAGGATTTTCAGTTTCTCACTACTTTTTTTTTTACCATCACACATGCAAAATCACAAGAGACCCGTAATTATCCCTGAATTCACTCTAAACAGTGTATAATTTCCCACTGGTATATGCTATCATCCTCTGTGTGTGTGTGTGTGTGTGTGTGTGTGTGTGTGTGTGTGTGTGTGTGCATGCGTGCGTGTGTGTGTGTGTATGTCTGTATGTCTGCGCCTTTTTTTGCCTCTCAACATTGAATTGTGGAGCCAAAGCCTGAGGGTTTATAAGTGGAGATTTCAAAGTTCTCTAGTCTTTATAAGTGGAGATTTCAGAGTTCTCTAGTCTATGTAGTCAACATTCACTAAGGGCAACAGGCATGATAACAAATGTGTCATTTATGGGAGCAATTACATCTGTAAAGATAATCAAGTAATAGGGGTTTTGTTTGAAACTAAAGAGCCAAAGAAAGACTTTCTCACAGGACAGTGGAATAGGTACATTATTGAAATGCCAAGAAAATATATTTTAAATAAAATATAATAAAATTATGATTAAATTAAGTAAAAAACATTTATTATTATATTTTTTAGCAGTATTTTGTAACAGCTAGATTAAGTAAGTCCTAGGCATTAGTTCATACTTACCAATGTGCTTTATTTGAGAGGAACTTTTATAATTAAATTAACTGTATCAACATGTATGTTATTGATATATGGTCATGAGAGCAGGTAAAATACATGTATTTTTGTATATTCACATGTTGAAATGTTAAAAATTAATGTATTATCAAATTATAATAACATAATTTTACTAAATAACTCTCTTATTGACCACTTCCATGAGTTTATAAACTTCAAAACATTGTAACACCAATTGTTAGTTTTAACAATGTTTAATGTTTTGTTTATTCTATATAGTATATGCAAATATATACATGATACATGTGTATGTTCTGTTAATTCATACTTTAATATTTTGGTGGCATTTGTTAGGGAAATACATAATAGACATCAAAGTTTTAAGAAGAAATTTAAACTAATTAGCCTACTAGGATAATAATTCTTATGCTATAAATTAAAATGTTGATAATTATTAGTCTTAATTATATTTTTTATTTTGAAAACAGTAAGCTAAGTAAAAAAGTCACCAGTGTAGCTTGGTATATGTGGTTATACAACAGTTTTCATAGATCTTTTAGGAGTTCAATACATATAAAACAACTGTATAACTTAATTTTATGTAGTGGTGAGTTTTGGATACACCACTTTGACTCTTAGCAGATAGTATGTAAGCACCTGCCCAGGAGTTATCTTGGGGTCCTTGAGTGAAAGACACACACATTAACGTTTAATGCCTTTGCAACCTCAAAGGCTGGGTACTCCAAAACCTTTCCGAGCTATTCCAGACCCATCTGGGAAGTGGCCAGTGGCCACTTACGTGAAATCTCACATGGCTGGTTGACTTATCTCTTGCTGTTCCTGTGCCCCATTCTTCTACCCTGACTCATGGAGAGTCTCAATAGTTCTTCACAGAGTCCTCTATGTGAGACAACTCTATGTGGCCTGCCCCATGCCCAGACATTGGGCTTTGACATCTTTATTGATTGATCAAAAACCATTAGGGACAAAGACCTTTAGCATTTGGACATGTAGATTTCTGATTGAATCAAAGTATTAGAACCAACCTACAATCATTTTATATTAGCTATTTTATGTTTACTTAATTGCTTTAAAATTTTTAAGAGATTTTTATTTATATCCAAGTGATTCTTCTGAATTTATCCTTCCATCTAATTTATTTTGAATGTTTTCATGTCACAAGAATGCTCTCAAAAATAGAAGGTAACATTACCAAGGCTTGGGATAGAATAGATGATAACTAAATTCCCAGGAAAGTTGAATCATTAAATAATTATTAATCAATTTATGACACAAGGATTGTTTTCTACTTTAACCTCTGGTTTATATTTTTATGGTGACTACATTATACAATTACAGTGCTTTAAATTTTTTCTAAGAAATATTGTAAGACAAAAGAAAAATGAGTTGTATTCCTCATGATCAAAAAATTTTGAAATATACATATTTTAAAAAATTGAGTGCCATATCAGAAAATATTTTGAAGCAATATTAATTATAACTTATTTACATAAACATATATTAATATATTACAGTCCAGCAAAATACAGTGTCAGTGTCTGTTTATCCTATTTGACCTCATATAACATAAGCAATAATTATGCTCCTAAAATCAGCTGGATGAAACCAGTTAGGATTGGCTCAAGAAGGCCAAACCATGAGGTGTGTGATTCCTCTGCTTCTCATGAAATAGAATATTTTAATCACAGTCAGGCTCTTGAAATATGGCAAACCACCTAACCTTCAATATTGAGCTAACCACTTATCTCGTTATAGAAAGCAATTATTATGCTGAACTAAGTCAATCAATTGATAAGCCCTGCATACCTCAGATTTTCTTTTCCTACATATTGTGTTACAGAACTGACCTTCATTCTATCACATTTTTTCTACACATGCTCTGTATCAATAATAATATAAAATCAGTAACGTTGCTATTTTCTTTACCTTACTTTCCTTCCATTATTTAGATATTTCCAAATTCTACTGTAATAAGTAAAAAATAATAACAACATAAAGCTAAATGGACAGCTAGATAAAATGAAACAAGTCTTGTGAACAAAAACCACACAACTCAAGTCATTCTTTACTAGTTGGTTTTTGATGAAATTTTTATCAGCATGTACATTTTACAGTATCTTTCTTCTTATTTGAACAATTCCAATATTACATCTAAACCCACAAGAGAAACAAAATAGTATTTTATCCGAAGGCAATGATTCCACCTAGCTCAATAACTCTAATGGGTATTTTTAAGAGATAATTGTACTTGACCTCTGAGAAGAATCTATATAATTGAAAACTTACTTCATAAATAATGCATGAGCTGGGAGCCTATGATTCCTTTTTCTCATGGGTTTTCATCCTAAAGTTTCCTATCTTTCCATTCTCTTTCAGTGGATAATTAAACTTTATATTTGTTCCAATTGTGAATACTTAATTGTAGAACATTTGATTTATCTTTCTTTTCCAAATAAAGACTGTGGTGATTTATATAGAAGCTGAAGGTTTCAAAAAGTGTGTATTTTCTTGAAATAGTCCCTCAGGAATTCTGGACTTTTAGAATCCTTTTTTCCTGGAACCAGTGTTTCATTGTATCTACCTTGTTTCACTGTGTTTTTAAAGTACTAGGCAGAAATTAGATAGAAAATTGATTTAGTTGCAAATTGACTGTCAGAGAAAGACTGTTACTTTCCACTATGTCTACAGTAATGTTACCATTTTACAGAAAAGATGAAAAAAATCCAAGATTATATAGCACAAAATTATAAGTATACATATATATATACACTTGTATAAATTGAGTATGTGTATATGTATGTATTGTATATATGTATATGTGTGTATGTATGTATGTATATGTGTGTGTATGTATGTATGTGTATATATATATATATATCCATGTGTGTGTGTGTATGTGTATGTGTATAATCTCATTGCCTAATACATGTAAGAGATAAGTTGTTATTTCTTCCTATGAGGACACTTATTTCTCTGGTTGGCATTAGGTCTTTCTTCCATCATGTATTTCTAAGGATCTGTACATTCTCTGTATTCCATTGTTTCTGGAGTCTGATGTCTAAGCAGATTGCATAACAATGTCTCTCATTTCGTCCAGATTTTGTATTGGATCACAATTACATTTACCCATTAAAATATAATCCAAAATATATTGCGGTCTATTATGTTTCAAAAGAAAGGGTGATAAAGGTGAATCTCACTGTCTGAGTATGTAGAATGTTGGAGTTGTAACTTCTACTTATTTTATGATGACCAAAGTAGGGACAATAAACACTTAGATGTGATTTATCAGCCACATTATTAGACATCTAGACACAGATGTCAAAATTGTAGGTAGAATGGTTTTAATTAAATTTATTCAATCTCTTTACAAGCCAATATCAGACTTTCTTCTCATCCTAGTGCCTGCAACACAAGTCTTCCCCCAATTCCCTCTCACTTCTGTTTCCAGAAAGGGAGCCCTCCCCCCATTTGTCAACCCCTGCCCTCTCTTCAACCAACATCAAGTTGGGACTAGGCACAACCTCTCCCATCCAGGCCATAAGGCTTTCCATTTAAGCGTGAAGGATTCACATGCAGACAGACAGGTGAGCAGGCATGCAAACAGGCTCAGGGATAAGCCCTGTTCCAATTTGGGGGACCCTCATGACAAACAAACTGCTCATCTGCTGCATATATGCAGGGGGTCTAGGTTCAGCCTAGGCTAGCATTTTGGACAGTGATTCAGACTCTGGGAGCCCCAAGGTTCTATGTTAGTTGACTCTGTTGATTTTCCTGTGGAGACCATCCTCTTTGGGTCCCTCAGTCTTTCTTCCAATTCTCTAGTAAGACTTCCTGAGCTCCATCTAATGTTTGGGGCGGGTCTCATCCCTTTCCTTTGACTGCTAGGTGGAGCCTCTCAGAAGGCAGCTATGCTAGGTTCCTGTCTGCAAGCATAGCAAAGTATAATTGGTAGTGTCAGAGATTGGCTCTTGCCTATGAGATGGGTCTCAGTTTGGGGCAGTCATTGGTTGGCCATTCAGTCTGTGCTTTATCTTTGCCCTTGCACTTCTTGAAGGCAGGACATATTTTGGGTTGTAGGCTTTGTAGGTAGGTGACTGTCCCTAGCCTTCTATTTGGAGTACTGCCTGGCTTCAGGAAGTGGCCACTTCATGATCCTTATTGTAAACCGCTAGGAATCTCAGCTACAGTGTCCCCTTTGACCTTCTGGGGCCTCTCCTAATTCTAGGACTCTGACACATCTTAAAGATTGCCCCATCCCTGGTCTGATTCCCCTTCTCTCTTCCCTCCTCTTCCTACTCATAATTTTTCCACCCCACCCTCTCCATTCCGGTTCTACTTAGTTTTCTCCTTCCATCGAACTCAGATATTTATTTATTATTCTTGTTCTGAGAAAGATTCATATATCTTCCCTTGTTCACCCCTCATTATTTGGCTTCTTTAAATTTGTTGATTACAGCGTGTTTATCCTGCACTTTATGGCTAATATCCACTCATGATATCTGTCCTTTCGGGTCTGGGCTACCTCACTCAGGGTATTGTTTTCTAGTTTCATCCATTTGCCTGAGAAAAGTTTGTAGTGGCTGAGTAGTATTCCATTGAATAAATTAACCACATTTTCTGGTTCTATTCTCCAGTTGATAGACATCTAGATTGTTTCCAGTTCTATCTATACTGTTCATAGGAGGGGATATGGAGACAAAGTTGGAGTAGAGACTGAAGAAATGGCCATTCAGAGCCTGGTCTACCTTGGTATACAGCCCATATATATGCAGTCACCAAAACTAGACAATATTGATAGAGCCAAGAAGTGCATGCTGACAGGAGCCTGACATAGGTGTCTCCTGAGAGGCTCTGCCAGAGCATAAAAAATACAGAGGTGAATGTTAGCAGCAAATCATTGAACTGAGTAGGTGGTCCCTGTTGGAGGAATTAGAGAAAATATTGAAGTACTTGCAATCCCATAATAACAGCAATACCAACCAACCAGAGCTCCCAGAGATTAAACCATTACTCAAAGACTACACGTGGACAGACCCATGTCTCTAGCTGCATATGTAGCAAAGGATGGCCTTGTGGGGCACCAAAGGGAGGAGAAGCCCTTGGTCCTGCCAAGTCTGGATGCCCTCCTCAGTGTAGGGGAATGTCAGGGTGGGGAGGTGGGAAGGGGTAGTGATTGGGGAGGGGGAACACCATTATAGAAGGGGAGGGGGAACACTATTATAGAAGGGGAGAGGGAATGGGATAGAGTGCTTATGGATGGGAAACTGGGAAAGGGAATAACATTTGAAATGTAAGTTAAAACATATCCAATAATAAAAAAAGAAGTAAAAGTATCTATCTAACAAATGTTGCTGGGAAACTGTAAAAGAATAAAACAAAATCAGATTCCTTCCAAATATAAAAAATGCTAATAAATCAAGTAACATTTTGAATGAACTGAAAATTTCAAAAATATAGAGAAAAATATTGAACATTTATGGATTTAGACATAAGCATGTGTTTTAATACCACAGCACATAACCTCCCAAATGTACTAAGGGAATCACCTGAAATTCAAAGCATTTGCTCAGTCAAAGGAATTATCCAGAGTAAAGAAACAGAGCGGGGAATGAGAAAAAAATCTTTGCCTGCTATACAGCAGATTATGTTATTATCTATAATATAAGAATATATGTAAATTAAATATCATTAAACTTTTCAGATCTTTCAGTCAGTAAATGAGTTAGTGAAGTGAACATTCAACTGTAAAAAGATGAAATACCAATAACCCATAAACATGAAATATATGTAATGTCCTCCATTATCAGAGGAATTAAAATTAAAATTACAATCAAATTTCAACTTACCCTAGTCAGAATGGCTGTCCATTAAGAAAAAAATTAGGTCCTATTGTTGGGAAAATAGGAACTGTATGGTGACAGTGGGAATGAAAATTAGTTTAGATACAACAGAAATGTGTATAAAGATAGTACAAAATTGAAAAATATAACTACCAAACAGTCAGATGTGCACAAAGAAATTTAATTCATTACATCACTGACACACTTATACATCATGTTTATTAAAACATCTTTTAAATAACAATTATATAAAAGTTGCCTAAATGTATTATGGGTAAAGGTGTATTCATAAAAATGGTGCAGTGTATATTTCCAACAGAGTTTTTTAGAGCCATAAGGAGAAATGCAATTATGTTGTTTGTAAGACCATGGATGCCATTGGATAGTGTAATACTGAGTCTAATGAAGCAGATACAGGAAGATAAATGCTACTAGTTTTCTTTCAGTTTTGGTTTCAATATTTTATATATACAAGAATTCATTTTGGTGTGCAAAATAAACCTAGAAGCAAGACTGTACCAGAGAAACAAATAGGGATAGCAGGAGTGAAGAGAAGAAATTTGGGTGAATAAGGTCAAAGTATATGTCATTCTTTCATACAATTATATAGATGGAATAATCCATATGTAAAATGGCTGATGGGAAGTGATGGTAAAAGTACATGTATATCAATATCTATATGAAATTTAGCATATAATATTCTTTCAGATTGACAGTATTGAGTCAATTGAACCTCTATATATGTATAACTTCTCAGTGGACTTTTTATTGAGTTTGAAAGTTTGGACTAATGGTTGCAACAACATAAGATTTTGAGGGAAAAAATAGACTGGTATTAATTTAACGCTTTATTATATGTCTATTTGATCTTTGAAATTTTATTTTGTATATGTTTTAAAATTATTTTAGGTGAGATCTTGAAATTTTAGGAAGACTAAACTGTGCCTGAATCCTAACTGAGAAGTTACAGATTACACAATACCTAATTTAAAACATGAAAAAAATCTAACTATTTTGAGGTTATTTTGTGACTAGTAAGGAGGATGCCATGTTAATGTACATGTTTGACTGTAGCAAACATGAAAAAGATATTGTCAGTATTAGCCTTAAAATAAGACCAGTTCTAATTTAAACAGAAGAAGGAGGTCTCGTATATCACTATAATGAGAGTATTCACTTTATCTATTCTTAAATATTTACTATTGCCAATACTTTATAATTAATATTGATTTGAAAATATTAATATCTATTGAGATTAAATGGAATGAGAACTACAAAGGCATGATTAACTATTACACATTAGCCACTTATTTATCTGTAATATATGCATTGGTTTCTTACAGAAATATGTCCACCAAGAGTTATTCTTAATTTTGATAGATAATTTCCAGAAGTATGTTTTGAGATATATGTATAATAAGTATCTGACACATATTCAGGATAAAAATTGTATCAGCATATTAGTAATATATTCACTTAAAAACTTTGACCTATTTCTGTTTTCATTTCAGCAGGAAAAAAGTCAAGAAAGTTCAAGAATCAAAGGTAAGAAAGGAATATTTTAAAATAATTTTTCAAAGGTTTAATAGAAATTTATGTAATACCATTTTGAAAATAGTCAGACTAGTATAATTCACAATCTGCATTGTAAACCTAAAATGATTTTAGACTCGGGAGACTCTGTGTGACCAGAACACTTCTCTTTTGAGAAAATTTTTGTTCCAAGGATGGTCCAGATGAAATCACTGTCCCAAACATTATTGCTAGTATTTAATGTTTTGTCACATCTATACATAGACAAATGAGTGATCCTTTTCAAAGTACATTCTATAAGAAACTCAGTATAGGCTCACTGTTATCTTACTTTACTTATCTGTAAAATAATAATGACATTTGCTAATGTTTTTATATTGATAATATGGCATGAAATGTCTCTAATAAGAAAAGAGAAACTCTGGAAACCCCTGAGATGACAGTTATATTAAATAAATTTAGTTTGGGCAATAGGAAGCATGGCCTATTTTTTCTTTGAAATTATTATACAAATTTATCTTCAACATACTAATGCTAGATTTGAGGTGCACATTTTTGATTTTCAAGTAGGAATGTCTGTCTTAAGATGAGCTGTTTGATATGTATTCAATTGACATGAATTTCTGGCACACTGATTGCGCATTTTTCTTGCCCATGAAGGGCTCCAGTGTATTAGGTTAACAGTAAATCATATTTGTAACTCTGATGTTGAAGCAGAAATAAGTTTAGCGAAACATTCTTCTTGATGTTTTATTACTCTGGACATACAAATCACACCATCTCAAGTAGAAATTATGCTTTGCAAGTATTGTCTGGGAATATGTTTTCACAGTGTAATAAAATTTTTGAGATGTTTGCCAGAACTTCCCCGTTCTTAGCTGTCATATGATTCAAAATTCACACACACTAGATTTATTTTTTTTTAATTACTGACTTGTATGTAAATGAGCAATGGAATCTGACACCAGCACTTGCTTATTTCTCCTAGACTGCTGGTTTTTGGAATTTGGGAATGTCATCTTCCAAAGAATAACTTTTAAAGTATCAATGTTAAACAAAAATAAACAACACAGCATGCAGCCATAGGTTATTAAGAACTGTTAAACAATTTGGAAAATCGTATGTCTTTTTTTAGAAAATAATCATTGTAATTTATGTTAAAATTTTTATAATTTATTTTCATTTAGTGATTCTGTGAACTTCCTGTGTGATGGGTAATCTCATTTATCTGAACAAGTTTATTACATAGAATTAAGTCCAGAGAAAGGCTTTAATTTAATTTCCTGCATTTGTGCCTGGTTTGGCTCATAACAAGAACCCTAATTTAATGATTCTTAATGTTTCCAGTGCTCCTCAATGTACAAATTATAAATCAGTCAAATGAGACTTGATCCGTACTCTTTCGACTATGTAGAAATAAAATTTGAAAGACATATAAAATTTTAATTGTGTAACAGGTTAATATTTGTACGATATAATTTTCCTTTGAAATATCTTGGAAAATAATATTTTTACATCTTCTAAAATTATGTGTTTATATGATTTAACCAAGAAAAACATTTAATTGAATTGTAAATGATTTTAGTATATACTTGTTCTTTTCTTTTTTTTGTTTCTCTTCACCTATCTCTCTTCATTATATCTGGATAAATTTCTGTATACCATGAACAGGTAGGTTTCCATACAGGTCAGAGAGGGCATCTGATCCCCTGGACCTGAAGTTTTGGGAGGTTTTGAACTGCTCAGTGTGGGTTCTGGGAATTGATCTCAGGTTCTCTACAAAAACAAGTGTTTTTCGCTGTTGAACCATCTATCCAGTACCCAAATTTATTTCAACCGTTAAACCTGGAACTCACTCAGCTAGACTGACTGGTCTGAAAGATCTAAGTATCCCCCTGTCTCCACTTCCCTAGTGTTTGTATTATGTGATCGAGCCACCATGCCTAGATTTTTTAACTATTTTTTAATTTTAATTTTATTGGATATTTTATGTATTTCTTTGTACAATTTCTTTTTACATTTATTTTTATTAATTTTTTTCCTTTTTTTCTTTTATTGGATTTTTTTAAAATTTACATTTCAAATGTTATTTCCTTTCTCAGTTTCCTGGAAATAAGCCTCCTATCCCATTGCCCTCCCTTTCTTCTATAAGGGTGGTCCCCTCCTCATCTACCCCCCTTCCCGACCCACTGACATTCCCCTACACTGGGGGTCCAGACTTGCAGGACCAAGGGCTTCTACTTCTTTTGTTGCCCAACAAGTCTATTTTCTGCTACATATATTTTGCGGTCTTCAACAAGTAATTTAAGTAGTCTAAGTACAGTTCTTTTTTTTATGGTAAATGTTAGCACAATTTATTAAATGGCAATAAAATTCTTTACACATCTGAATTTTAGATACAATTCAAAAAAAGCATTGGATAATTTTATTATGATAAAAATTCACCCTGCAAAACATTGAAATTCTTAAAGACCCTCTACTAGATACTCTCTGTTTGCTACATGTCCCACCAAAACATTTCCGGGAGAAAATGTTTGCTGCACAAACATGATTATCTACGAACCATACTGAACATCCACTTAGTAATACAAACTGGGTGCAGAAGTCTGTGTATAAAACCCCAGCATTGAGGTGGTGGCAGAAAAAACAGAATACCAAGACTATTCAGCTGGCCAGTTTAAACTAGCTAGCTAGCTCCAGATCAGTGAGGGAATTAGAGAAAAAAGAAGGTAAATACAGAACAAAAAGGAAGACATCTATATATAACTTCCAGTCTGCATATGTACTCACCTTTGTGGAAACACTTGTAAGTACAGTTGAACACATAAATATATCATACCAAGTTCTCTCCTCTCTCTCTCTCTCTCTCTCTCTCTCTCTCTCTCTCTCTCTCTCAATAGAACACTAAATTGGATTTGTAAAAAGCTCAAGAGGATGTGAGAAATTTGAAGAGGAGAAAACACAAATATTGTCTGAAAAATTTTTAAATAAAAATATTCATCAAAATAAGTTATTACAATTTTAAATGATCCTGAATAATATCATCCTGCAACATCAACATGAAAGAAAACTATCTTTTTCTATAGAATGAGTCTATTAAGGGCAGGAGAAAGAGTCCAAAATGAGGTTCCTCAAAGAATTGGACAGTCCACTACCTGAGGACCTAGCTATACTACTCCTAGGCATATACCCAAAACATGCTCCAACGTACAACAAAGACACATCCTCCACTATGTCCATGGCAGCCTTATTTATAATAGTCAGAAGCTGGAAAGAACCCAGATGCCCTTCAACAGAAAAATGGATACAGAAAATGTGGTACATCTACACAATGGAGTACTACTCAACTATCAAAATCAATGACTTCATGAAATTCATAGGCAAATGGATGGAACTGGAAAATGTTCCTGTGAGTGTGGTAACCCAATCACAGAAAAACAAACATGGTAAATATTATCCCCAAAACTCAAATCACCCAAGATGTAATACATAGATCACATAAAACTCAAGAAGAAGGACGACCAAAGTGTGGATGCTCCATGCCTTCTTAAAAGAGAGAACAAAAATATTCAAAGGAGGGTATATGGAGGCAGAGTTTGGAGCAAAAGAAGGGGTGGAGGATGGGATAGTGGGCTTATGTTCAGGAAACCTCGAAAGGTAATAGCATTTGAAATGTAAATTTAAAAAAATCCAATAAAAAAGTAAAATAAAAAAATTTAAAAAGAATAAATAAAAAAGTAAAAAAAGACTTTAAAATAAAAAAGACATTAAGCAAGAAAATAAGAAAAAAGCAACTGTTTGAGCTTATTATTTATGCAAAGTGTAAAAACATTTTGTCTCTGTCAGCATGCCCTTCTTAGCTTCATCAATCTTATCTAGTCTTGGTGATTGTAACATCTACTGACCCACGGCTCCAACTGCATATGTAGGAAGGCCTTGTTGGGCACCAATGGAAGGAGAAGCCCTTGGTCCTGCCATTGTTGAACCCCCAATGTAGGGAAATGTCGGTGGTGGGGCGGGAAGTGGGGGTGGACCCCTTATAAAAGAAGGGGAGTGGAATGAGATCGGGGGCTTATGTCCGGGAAACCAGGAAAGGGAATGTTATTACATTTGAAATGTAAATAAAAAATAAGAACATATTGTTTCATTTGAACAATTTTCCATATTATTTAGATTTTCAAATGCTTTCAATAAATCATGTTATCCAATACATCATTATTTTAGTTCAAAATAATTTGTTCTACAAATTCTTGCCCACCAACATCCAGTGCAAGGTAAAATAAGGCAGAATACAACAGGGTTGGAGATGTCAAGAAAACAGACTCCAAATGACTATATTTTCTAAATAATTTAATGGTTTATGTAAAATATAATTATTTTTATATTTAAGTCAGTGATTTTATAATTCTGTACATTTTAAACCATATACTACCTTATCTTTAACTTCTAATGTAAATAATCTTTTATTATGAACTCTGAGAAACCTAAGTGACTTCAGCAGAGATTCTCTTTTAAAAGTGTATACTGTCTTTTAGTGCAAAGAAATAGCTTCTCCTTGAATACGTAATTTCTTGAATGGTTATTTCCTGAAATGGACTTGTGCCTGAATATTTCAATTTTGTATTGTACTGAAGTCACTGTTTTATATATCAAAAAAAAAAAAAAACCTCTATGGTCCATTATCCTTTTTGCTTTCTCACTTTGTTTTGACACTTGGGTGCATTAAATATGACATTTACTTCATTAAAAGAAGTATATTACCATGTGTTTTTCAATATATATCTATATTTTGTTCCCCAGATAATTTAATATCATATATTTTAAATATTTTGTGAGTTATTTGGGTTTCTTTGAAAGAAATCAAATTAGATCTTATACCAAAATGCTATGTTTTATTTAGGATTCCTCTGCAGTTAATTAAACATGCTTTACCCATCTTTGGTTGCTTCCTTTAATATTATGATACATTATTATTTCTATGTTTTATGTGGATATAATATCCTACATAATATTATTCACAACCAAATTTATACCTTTATTCTCAAATGATAACTTCCTAAATTATTGTGGGATTTATCTTAATGCATGAGGACAATAATATACATGTGATTCAAATATGTCATGCCAGTGCAAGGTTATTCCATGATCATAATGTTGCTTACCTTTGTTTCCTCATATATTTCAAGTCTTTAATTTAATCAAGGGTTCCTACCCTATCACCTCCTTACAAGAAATAGTGATCATGATTCATAGCATTAGAATAATTGAGTTCAAATTCTGAGAAAGGCTGATTTTTGCTACTTTCTTCAATTGTTCATCCTTGCATGAAGCTCTATTTTCTCTTCCCACTGTTAATATAAATATGCTAAAGGATGCTGCCCTAAGAATTCAATGGGGTAACCCATTTACTTTGACTTATTTGAGTAAAAGGAAAAGATCTTGTACCATCTGACTTACTGTTCACATATTATTAAATGTATAACATACACTCATTTTTAATACATTCATGTTTGATGAGTGGTGTTGATTGTAAATTTGAGTAGATTTAGAGTAATCTAGGAACCACATCTATGGGAGCCTCTGCAGGAATGTACGGAAGAGAAACTTAAGAGGAAAGCTGACCCTGACTATGGGTTGTATGTTCAAACTGGCATAGCAGATAGAACAGTGTTCAAGAGAAATGTTGTGTACAAAGGTCTGCCTTTGCCTCATTTTTCTGAGAAAGTGCAGACTTATCTCTATAGTCTATGACCAGAAGACTCCAGGTTCTTCGGCCTCATTGTATGGAATTAATATCAGTGCATCGGTGCAGCTGTGAGGCTTTTAGCACTGGATCTAGACTAATGATATTTAAGATACTTGGAATGAGTGATTACTGGAATTTTAACCTCTTAGACACACAGATGAGTATTGTGAACTTCCCAGTACCAAGTCAATAATCTTCCTTTATTGAATATATTTTATGTACTTTATTTCATTTTTTAGAGAAACATATGTAATATAAAATGATTAAAAGACATATATTACAAAAACCTCAAGTACATAATGAAATGGAAGAATATGTCATGTTAATGTTTATGCTATTTAACTATTTTAATTATTCTATTGCAATTTGAAGAGTTCATCAGTTTGTTGGGATCTAGTCTACTAAAGATAAAATGATGAGTAGTAGTGAAGTTTCCCATCATGATTGTTTTGGACTAACTCTTTTTCTATGTCAACACAAAAGCACAGTTATCACAGCAAAGAGAATCAGACATATTTTGATCAGGAGTTGCATACGAGCCCAGGAATACAGATTCACACTTCTTCAAATACCATATTCCACAACGGAAGTGGCTATGTCGAATTTTATCAGTTAGAAAAACAACAGGGACATAGATCAATGTGTTTGTCAAATCAGGGCCACAGAATACCAAGGAAATTCTGCCTTATGTCTGAGATTCTATCAGATGACATTCTAAGCTTTTGGACAGGAACATTGTGAACAGTCAATGTTGTGTTAAGAATACATTATACAGTTTTGATAGTCACAGCAATGTTAGGCCATATACAGGAGTGGGGAATAGGTGGCTTTCAAAAGGAAATAAAAAGATCCTAAGATAGTTGTCTTTGGTCTGCAAGATTTTAGCTCTGTACTTTATAATCTTGAAGTTTAGCCATGAATTTACCAATAACTGCAGATTGTCCCATATATGCTTGGCTAGTAAGTTAACCTGATGACTTTATGCATGCTGGCTGCGATGGTTAGCTTGCTCTGACCACCTGGTTTAAGAGTCTCAATGATGAGCTAGGTACATTAAACTGGTCTGTAATTTAATGGCCGGATTATGTTGACTATGTTAACTGAGATGTAAAGACCCGCCCATTGTGAGCAGCACCATTCCCTGAGCAGGGACTTTGAGCAGTGGAATATACTCAGCCCTCTTCTCAGGTTTTCACTATCAACGTGATGGAATTGCTATTTCAATTTAAAACCCCGACAATGATGGGACATAATCTGGAACTGTGAGCCAAATGACCCAATTTTTTCTGTGTAGTTTCTTATACCAGGGATTTTCATCACATCAACAGGAAGCAAAACTATGACCTGGCAGGAGAGATGGGGCTCACTGATCAAAGAAAAGAACAATCACTTCGTTTGGCCACAGCTACTGAAATTGCTCTTTTCTTAAACTTTTCTCTTTAAAAGATTTGGCATAGAAAATTTTTGTAGTATAATTTTCATGACTCTCATAAGTTCACAAAGGACTCAATTCAAGCTGCAGGTCATTTTTATTATTCATTTTATTATCTCAGAAGGATTAGCAGCAAGGTCCTAAACAGTAAGACCTAGAGCACAGAGAGACATCTACCTTAGTGTCCCTCCTGAAGATATTATGACTTTTGGACTTTCGGAAGAGTAAATATTCTATACAATTTACTTTTTTTCCTCAAGAGTAATGCAGAATATTATCTTTTAATTTTTAATAGCCACTTTTTAAACTTTTCTTTTTAAAAGATTTGGGCATAGAACATTTTTGTACTATACATTTAATTAAATACTTGTTTTTAATACAAAATACAGTTTGATAGTATATATGTTATAATGTATTCTCTAAATAATATCTATTAGTGCAGTCAGGGTAGTTTTATTTATGATTTATTATGAAATAAGAAATCAGAGCCTTTCATATCTAACCAAAAAATTCTAATATTGACTTATATTTCTTGACCAATATAGGTACAGCATTGAATGATGGACTGTGGTTTGCTTTCTTTGCCTTTTTTTCTCTAAAACATGTTGTGGAAACTATTTCTAAATACCTTACCATATAACATAAACTTTTTCTCCCAACTTATTAAGTCTTACCAGAAGGCTTCCAGACATGGGGGAATTTTTATATGACTTTTTTTCTAATCACTCACACGAAGGACATCACTTAACGTTTCTTGTGGTAGTTTTCCAGGATTTATTCTAATACTTAAGTACTTAATCCCTTTGTAGTGATATATTTTAAGTGACAATACACAGGGATCTATTTTTATTCTTGTCCAGGTGATGTCCAATTTTCTCAGCATCATTTATTGAACTGGAAGTCTTCTGCAATCTGTGTTTCTGTCACATTTCTGAGACATCAGTTGGTGATAACTATGTTGGGCTACTGCTAATCTTGTTCTGTTTTATCACTGTAGTTTGGGAAAGAACACTGCTGTTTTGATTTTTTTCAGTTAATGTAGTTTATTTTGAACTCGGGTTTCAATGTTTCTATTTTTTCCCCTGTCAGATATACAGGCTTGAATCTGTATTGTTATAGTGTTAGATAAACTAAAATTTAAGGTTATTCTTTTTAGTCCTCTCTAGAATATTCTGAATTGTTAGTAGGAACCGCATTAAGACTGAGATTGCTTTGAGAAGTGAGGTTGTAATAAGGATATAAACAGCGCTTTGCTAAACATCAAACCCTGTTTGTCCTTGCCAGAATCTATTAATTGCCAGTAGTTTCTCAACTAGGGGCGTGAGTTCCTCATCAACTCCTCTTTCTCCCTAGGATTTGTCTGGGGGCTTCTCTGCTTTCTGTCATAACCACTGTGAGTTCAAATACCCTAATTAGTGTCTAAAATTCTAAAACACTATTTTTAGTTCTCTACCACTTCAAACTCTTACAGTTTCTCCACCCTTTTTTGCTGCAATTGTTCCTGAGCCTTAGGAGAAGGGGCTATGATAGACAAATCTTATTTAGGGTTGAGTGCTCCATAGTTTTATATTTTCTGCACAGGGAAAAGTTGTGGGTCTTTATTTTAGGTATCACTGACTGTAACAAGATTCTCTGGTAATGGTTAAGAGATACATTTAATCTACCAGTATAGAAAGAAATCCTTAGAATTTATTTGTCACTGTGCACGTTTTGTAGAATAATATTGTTGTCCACACTCCCACCCAACCTCACCCCTTGAAGGTCTATGATTTACCTATCAACACTTTCTTGCCCGGATAATGGTTCCACACACAGTTTCTGTCTTGGGTAGCTGACCTCAAATTCCGTCAGAAAGTAGTTGGTTACTAGCATAATGTTCATAAACACGGTTGCATCTGTGGCCATATCTCACTAGCCCAGAATTTTTGTAGCTTGCCGATCTCACAGATGGATAAAAGTGATGATTCCTTTACACGTTTAATAGTACACTCTGAACCTTCTAATGCTTCAACTATCCAGTAGAGGCAAAGCTTCCAGGTGAGTTCTAGTTTGATTTCTTCCCGTTCTCTGATTCAACTATATAGATTTTTCAGCAGGATCTTGCTTTACATAAGGTCTTACTGTCTAGTCCTGCAGGATAACCAAGAACAACGGATATAACTTGTAATATTCTCAGATCTACAGGATTTTACTGGCCAATAGTTCTAGAGGTTGGAACTCATTTCTGATGCTGTATTTTTGATAGTCCCTTGTGTCTCCTCTTCCCTGATTCATCTTAGGAATTTGATGACTTTGACATGTTAAAAGTTTCCTAGTTTCAGCTATTTATCTATTTATCATAGTCTTTATTCTTCACTAAGCATTCACAATTGTCTTTTTTCCTTTCTTTGAAGAACTCCTCAATGTAGCTTCTATAATGCTTGGGCAGTGGTTGTGATTTTAATTTTTAATTTTTATTTAGGTTTAAAATATATCACCGGACTGATTTTTAAAGATATCCCAACTGCATGGGATTGCTACTTATTTATTTTGTGGGCTTGATCTATAAACATGCACAATTTCCTAGGTTTTAGTGCTTCTGAAAATGCCTTCTGAAGAGATTTTGACACATTTGCTTAGTAAATACTTTTTCACTGCAAGCATGTATAAGTACTCTCACTCTGCTTTTAAAAAGTACAATTGCAGACTACTTTCTTCTCTGGAGTTCAAACAGTTCAGCACATGGCTGTCTAGCTGTAAGCTGCATTTTGTCTCACTTCACTACTCATTGAATTCCTATTGAAGATCCTGTCACCTTTTAGGTGTTCATAATGTTCAGTTGTTGCCAATCGCTCAACACAATGCATTTCTTCTGATCACACACCATGTGTGCTGGGTGGTAGACGTTTATATATATGACCTTCGGTTTCAGAGCTAACATGTCTATTTACTTTTGGAGCTGAATATTCTTATTTTACTGGTTCAAGGTGTCTTTCTATATTCTTTGCCTGAAGACATCCATATATGCAAAGTTTGTGTTCAAGTGTGTTTCTGTTGGATCTTTGCCCAACTTTTAGAATTACTGCTCTCTTAGTACTTGCATGGATGGTTGATAAGTTTTGGAGACATGATAACCTTTTTCCTCTCCTAAGCAGCCTCTGATATATCATAGAATTTCCCTCACAGTCCACTTCCTCATCAAATCAGTATAAGAAGAAGTTTGGCATAACCTGGTCTATGTCCCACTTTGTTTCATTCAGCTTCTCGAATTGCAGCCTACACATTTGATTACACTGTGATTTTATTCTAGAGGTATTTCCTTTCCTATTTTGCTTGTGTGCCAACAGGGAGGGGTAAGAAGAATTTTGTCACCTCCTTTTCGCTTTCTTTAGTATTCTAAGTTGGATCTGCTGTTCACTTTTTAAATATAACCTTCAGTATTTATGAAAGTGATTCATCTTTCACAGTATGTTGTTTAACATGAACGTATCTTCTCTTCCCTTTCCATGCATCTTCATGCCTTCGGCAGTCAGGAATCCAGTGTTTTCTTTAAAATTCATAGTAACAGTGCAGTGTTGTTTGTCCTACTAACTCTTACCACCCACAATTCAGTTTTATCTACCATTTCAGTTTATTTATAAGATTTTCTTTCCCTTATCTGGGTTAATTATGGGATGGACTTGCCAGGATATTAATTTACATGGCAAAACTTGATAAATCGTGTCTGTATTAATTTCTATATAAAATAAGTTTTTATTGTGAAGGTAAGAAAGGGAATTAATGTATGGGATTATGTATGACATCAACTGGAATATAATAGTTGCTAATAGGATCTGAACCAAATTTCAGTTTATAACTATGTTCTATATATCTATATGCATATTTATAGCACATGTGACATATGTATCATTTGAATATTACTATAAAATTATAGAGAAACAAAATCTGTTAAAAATAAGATATTTTCAAATACATATTTAGATAAGTAAAATTATAAAATTGACTATTAGGTGTTTGAAAATTATTGTTTTATAATATGTATGTATTATCTCATGTTCAAAGGAAAACTTCACTTAGAAATGGGTAAAAATCAAGATGTACATTTCATGCATACCTTAAATACCCAGCAAGTGCGATTTTTCACAAATTATATAGAAAATATTTGTGAATAGTTGAAATATTTGAAAATATTTATGAAGCATCAAAGAAAAATTTTCACAAAGATTGAGATGGCCATCTACCAGTATATTGAAGGCTTCAAGTACCAGATGGAGGCTATCAAAGAGTATGCATGCAACCAAACCATGATACACATGGAAAACATCATCAATATGACTATGAGGTGGAATGCAAGACGTGATGGGGCTAACACAGTTTGCACATGGCATAGATGTAGGCATTCCTCTTTGAGGAATTGTTGTGACAAATATACAGATACTCCATGCTATCGTGAAGATGGTTTCTACTGCTGTTACATAGCACATGTAGTGCTTCATTGACTCTGACATCTAGGTCCCCAACTCTATGCTCTGCAAGACCAAACTTGAGAAAAAAAAGCCTGTCTTGGGTTTCATTGTTTGAAACTTTGTCTCTAAAGCTGAAAACAACCAAGACAAGGCTCACTCTCCAACCACTCCTACCACAGCCTTCAGACCTCTTCAGCCCTTATCTACCAACAAGAGACTCTTGGTCTACAGCTCTTGACTTCCTCCCGTCCTGCAGATTAGTGTAACACAGCCTGGGACCTGCCCCATGTCTCCTCTTCTTTGGCCCCATCCCCAGTTTCTATCTAACTCCTACTTTGAGACAAGTGGTTTGCCCTTCTACATCTGTTCGTACCTATCACTTGTTATCCTATTGTTCTACACATAGTGCTGTGGATTTTATACTTTCAAGCACCCAGAAGCAAACAACGAGCCAACAGTATTCACCATGGGGTGGAAGATGCGCAGCTTGAGGGTCATTTTTAGAATATGTAGTCTAATTTCCCAGGGAAAGTCCAAGCAACAAACAAGATACAGGCCTCACTTTCTCTTGGGACCACATCCTTGTGAGGATGAGGCAGCCAAAGCAATCAGATGCAAGGTGTACTGAAGTGTGGATCTCTGGCAGAGTCCCTGGAGCCTGGGACCAACTGAGGAGACATTATACTGAGTTGGGAGAATGGACGCAGCAAGTACATTGCAATAAGTAGGCATCTTAGCATTAGTAGAAGTCTACAAGAAAGGTTACACTTGGAAAAGCAATGACCCACATGGGATTAAATCATCACATTTTGGGAAAGTTGGGGTCTATAACTTTCTAGAAGCATGTGGCATGTATTCACTTTGCTATTTCAGTCTATATCATTTTGTAGCTCTTGTTGGCCCTTTTCCCCAATACTAGTAGTATGGAGATTAACTGAAAAGTGTGCCAGAAATGAGAAATAGCACACTTTGCAAAAAGTCTCAGAAAACCTTTATTTTTTACTTTCTGCTAGTTGTCTTCTTTAAGCTACTCTTTAAAATGCCAATGAGAACAAGGCTTGAATTGATAGAACTTCTTGTAAGTGTAGCACAGTGTTTTCATTCTAGAGTCTTCATATAGGCATAGATAACATTAATAATACTTTTACTGTGTTGTAATAGAACCTCAAAAGTACTGGATATCATTTAGTAAAAGTTTCTACTTATGTCCCATTTATCAAATAAAGTTGTAGCAGTTTTCTGTTTTGGAGTCAGACTATAATAAAGCTCAGTGCTTTGCATTCTGGTGAGTTCAAAGCCAAAACAAACATAGTCAAAGATAAGAACACGTTCTATCACCTACAGCTAAGACACGCATGGAATCAGCCCCAAAATCAGTGCTCTCTGTGAACAAGGAGATATGAAGTCTTTTAGTGGGGAAGTCTATACATATTTACCAGGAAAGGGTCTTTGGAGCATTTCACATTTATGAGCATGCTCACTTTCATCTGAAAACTCCCGGGCAAGCTTAATTAAGGTTAAAATAAATACAGAAAGTATGGCAGATTGGAATAATTCTGGATAATTATGATCAGGATTCTTAAACTTTTCTCATTCAAGAATATTTTTGATAAAAACGGATGAACAAATGAATGAATGAGTAGATGAGTAAATAAGTAGAATTTTTAAAAAAATGAAGATGATCCTACCTATATAGGTTTATCTGAAATGCAAGTAAAACCTTTACTTACTGAAATAGTGAGATGTATCTTAAAACATTTTAGTATAACTGTAATCTTATTAAAGGTGTAGGAAAAATTCTATACTAATGAAATGTGCTTATTTTATATGAGGAGGGGATTTTAACTGAATATTGGTACCACAATACAGCTTTTACAGAGGTTTCCAGAATTTACTGACATTCCAACTTTATAATTGCTAATGTCATGCTGAGTAAATATTTGGAAGAGAATAGTAGAAGTGTATTTGATGTCTGTTACATCACAGACCCTGCAGCTCTTCCTAACCTCAGAAATCAGGCCATGCCTCTCTGGAGCTGTTAATCCCCATTTGGGAAAGTCAGAACATACAGTTCTCAGTGGGAATTGGGGAGTGTCAAACCTCTTTTCTCTGCCTTGTAGTTCTAAGATAAATTTATTTATAGTCCCATCAATTACTTACCTTCTTGGTATGTACATCACATGATGTTGAACTTTACAACTATTTCTGAAAGTTAGATAAATCAAGGACTTCCATTTTTCTGGGATTTCTCTGAACACTTCCTTATCCAGATGTTACCATCACATCATGTTGTTCATGGTACCTGCATTGCTTATTCTTATTTTAAGCTATTTCTCTCAAAGAAGCTCTGCTTCATGGTTTGTGTGTTAAGGCTAGGCTGCTATTAAGGCCAGCTAAGGTTTCTTATCTCTGATATGAAGTTGCATCTCAGACCTCAAGATGTACTCCTGATCCCCAAAGTCAAGAGGCTCTCTCTTCTAAGAAGTCTCAATTCTGAAGGCTAATTATGTGTCTTGTTCTTTCTCAAACCCACCACTCTCTCAGTCTCTTCATCATAACAAAGTCAACTTAAAATTATTGGAAATTCTCTCTTAATCTATAATTCATTTAACAGTATTTTTTTAAAAATCTCCATTTAGCTTCTCATGTAGCCATTCCGAAAATCAAACACTCAAATGCAACACAATACAAAGATATACTAATATGATGCTTATGTGCTTTTTAGTGACAGTAGTAAAGTATTAAAAGCAGTTGTTTTCCACAATTAAAACATTATATTTCTGTGTATGAACTCTAAAGTCATTGTAGTCTATAATGTTCCCATAGTCTTGAATCTGAGCTGAGGTATCTCAGGAAACAATAGCTGATGTTACATTGTATGGATAGCCTATGTACTGCAAAGTATACATTTTGTGTATTCAGAACTAAAGTATGGTTAAGAAAGCACCACTATAAATGTATTTCTTTTCTTCTGTATCTGATACTGCATTTTTTTTCCTCCATGCACAATCACAAAATGTTTATGGTTGCCCATTTCACCTATGCAACCTCATATTGAAGATCTTTGTTTTCAGTTTACTTTGTAAGTCAACAAGAATTTTAGTGTACTTTATGCCATTTTTGTTGGGATATTTTTAAATTAAAATTTGTTTTTTAATAAATAAAGCTGCTATGAACATAGTAGAACACGTGTCCTTGTGCTATGGTGGAGAATATTTTGGGTATATGCCCAGGAGCTGTATAGCTGGGTCATCTTGTAGAACTATTTCTAATTTTCTGAGGAACTGCCAAATTGATTCCCAGAGTAGTTGTAGCAGTTTAAACCTCACCAGCCAAGGAATGGCCATCCTTGCTGGCATGTGCTGTCATTTGAGTTATTAATCTGATTGATGCACTTGAAATATTAGGGTCATTTACAGTTGCGTTTCCCTGAGAATTAAGGGTGCTGTACGATTCTGTAAGTGCTTCCCAGTCATTAGAGATTTCTCTGTTTAGCCCTATACCCCATTTTTTGATTGGATTATTTGCCTTGTTGGAATTTACCTTCTCATGTTCTTTATATAGTCAGCCTTCTTTCAGATGTAGAGTGGGTGAAGATCTTTGTCCAACCTATAGGCTGCTGCTTTTTCTTATTTTCAGTGTCCTTTGCCTTACAGAAGCTTTTCAGTTTTATGAGATCCCACTTATCAACGTTTGATCTTAGAGCTTGAGCCATTGATGTTCTGTTCAGGAAATTGTCTTCTGTACCAAAGTATTCAAAGCTATTTCCCTCTTTTTTATTATTATTATTAACTTGAGTATTTCTTATTTACATTTCGAGTGTTATTCACTTTCCCGGTTTACGGACCAACATTCCCCTAACCCCTCCCCCTCCCCTACTTTATGAGTGTTCCCCTCCCCATCCTCCCCCCATTGCCGCCCGCCCCCCAACAATCACGTTCACTGGGGGTTCAGTCTTAGCAGGACCCAGGGCTTCCCCTTCCACTGGTGATCTTACTAGGATATTCAATGCTACCTATGAGGTCAGAGTCCAGGATCAGTCCATGTATAGTCTTTAGGTAGTGACTTAGTCCCTGGAAACTCTGGTTGCTTGGCATTGTTGTACATATGGGGTCTCGAGCCCCTTCAAGCTCTTCCAGTTCTTTCTTTGATTCCTTCAACGGGGGTCCTGTTCTCAGTTCAGTCGTTTGCTGCTGGCATTCGCCTCTGTATTTGCTGTATTCTGGCTGTGTCTCTCAGGAGCGATCTACATCCGGCTCCTGTCTGCCTGCACTTCTTTACTTCATCCATCTTATCTAATTGGGTGTCTGTATACGTATGGGCCACATGTGGGGCAGACTCTGAATGAGTGTTCCTTCGGTCTCTGTTTTAATCTTTGCCTCTCTATTCCCGGCCAAGGGTATTCTTGTTCCCCTTTTAAAGGGGAGTGAAGCATTCACATTTTGATCATCCGACTTGAGTTTCATGTGTTCTAGCCATCTAGGGTAATTCAAGCATTTGGACTAATAGCCACTTATCAATGAGTGCATACCATGTGTGATTTTCTGTGATTGGGTTACCTCACTTAGGATATTTTCCAGTTCCAACCATTTGCCTACGAATTTCATAAAGTCATTGTTTTTGATAGCTGAGTAATATTCCATTGTATAGATGTACCACATTTTCTGTATCCATTCCTCTGTTGAAGGGCATCTGGGTTCTTTCCAGCTTCTGGCTATTATAAATAAGGCTGCTATGAACATGGTGGAGCACGTGTCTTTTTTATATGTTGGGGCATCTTTTGGGTATATACCCAAGAGATGGTATAGCTAGATCCTCAGGCAGTTCAATGTCCAATTTTCTGAGGAACCTCCAGACTGATTTCCAGGATGGTTGTACCAGTCTGCAATCTCACCAACAATGGAGGAGTGTTCCTCTTTCTCCACATCCTCGCCAGCATCTGCTGTCACCTGAGTTTTTGATCTTAGCCAATCGCACTGGTGTGAGGTGAAATCTCAGGGTAGTTTTGATTTGCATTTCCCTTATGACTAAAGATGTTGAACATTTCTTTAGGTGTTTCTCAGTCATTCGGCATTCCTCAGCTGTGAATTCTTTGTTTAGCTCTGAACCCCATTTTTTTTTAAATTTACTTATTTATTTTTTTTCCAGAGCTGGGGACCGAACCCAGGGCCTTGCACTTCCTAGGCAAGGGCTCTACCACTGAGCTAAATCCCCAACCCCTGAACCCCATTTTTTAATAGGGTTGTCTCCCTGCGGTCTAAATTCTTGAGTTCTTTGTATATTTTGGATATAAGGCCTCTATCTGTTGTAGGATTGGTAAAGATCTTTTCCCAATCTGTTGGTTGCCGTTTTGTCCTAACCACAGTGTCCTTTGCCTTACAGAAGCTTTGCAGTTTTATGAGATCCCATTTGTTGATTCTTGATCTTAGAGCATAAGCCATTGGTGTTTTGTTCAGGAAATTTTTTCCAGTGCCCATGTGTTCCAGATGCTGCCCTAGTTTGGACTTGAGTTTTATGTCGGGTGATAAATATAAGTCTATTTGTATTCTTTTGTATATCATTAGAATAGCACTATTTGTTGAAGATGTTTTCTTTTTTGCATTGCATGGAAATAGATACCTACAGCTTACCCTTGGATGGATGTTAGGGACTCTTATGAGAGTTTGGGGAAGGATTAAGTGTTCCGAAGGTGACAGAAACTCCAAAGGAAGACCAATAGTGTCAACTAACTTGGACCCTTAGGAGCTATCAGAGACTGAGCCACCAACCAAAGAACACACATGGACTAGACCAAGGGTCCTGGTCTACATATGTAGCAAATGAGAAGCTCAGTCTCCATGTAAGTCCACACCAAGTAGAGTGTGGCCTGTCTCTAAAGCTGGTGGCTCACTGTGGAATTCATTTATCTTACCGCAGTGGGAGAGGATGACCCTAAAAGACTTTATGTGCCTGTGTTGGGGAATCCAGGAGGGCCTCACCCTCTGAGAAGGGGAAGGGATATGGGGTAGGGATTCTGAGAAGGGAAACCTAGAGGAGGCTAGTGATAAGGATATGAAAATAAATTAAATATTAAATAAAGTATTTTTCATACAATATATTTTTATTATTTTTGGCCCACCACCAAGAAACACAGAAGTGAGCCACCCAAGTTCACACACAGAGAAAACACACAAAAGCACAAAACTGGAAATATATATATGTATATGCAAAGATCTGTAAAGTAGAAAAAATCAAATTATTAAAGAAAATGCCTGAATAAAAACTCGGGAGGCAAAAGACCACCAACCTTTTCACTGAGTTTGTTTTTTGTTTGCCATTTACTATTGGGCATGAGGTCTGTCCTAATGTGTGGTTTATATATTCAATGATACTTTATTGAAGAAAATTAATTTTCCTTAAGAACAATTATCAATTGGACATGGCTTCTAGGTTAAGAAGTAGAAGTTCACCTTCTCTCTGAATCGGACCCTACATGGCTTAGACCTGTGTAGGCTCTGGCATCGTATCACAGTCTAAATGATTTTATATGTGTGTCAGTCTATCTGTTTAGAAGGCATTGCCTCCTTTTTGTCCTCATTCCCCATTGACTCTTGCAACCTTTTGTCACCTTGCACAGGCTTCCTTTAGCCCCAAAGGGAAGGAAATTGACGGAGACATTTCATTTAGGAAAGAATATTCTGTCTTTCACTGTCTACAAATTACCCCTGGTAGGTTTCCCATCTATTTCAGTGACAAGATTCTCTGAACAATATACTGACTTCTATCTTTATTTTTATGCTATATTATTTATGTAAAATATCTAGTTATTAAAACAGACTTTTCCATGACATTACTATTTACCTACTTGATATAGCAAGAAAAAAATGAAAAGAAAAATACTCATACTAAAGCTTTCATACAAATATTCATAGGATCATTATCATAAGAGAAAATGGAAAAGATGTAAACATTTCATTAAATGAATGAATAGTTTTGGTGTTGAATGAAATAATTTGTGTTACTGTGTAATAAAAAGGTAAACAATGAAAGGTGAATAATTTATACTCAGTATTACATTCTTTACAACCAATCTTCCTTTGTTTTCCCTGGGTTTTGATTGTATGTATTGATTTGATGTACTATATTATAATGTACAAGAAACTCAAAATACACAATTGTGATGAAACAATTTTATATAGAAAAATATTATGAAAATAAAAATAATCTATTTCTTTGGACACAAATATTAGCTTTACTTATGCCACTTTTTAACTGAAAATTATGATTTAAAGCTCTCATTTTTATCAATTATATAAAATATATAACCTCCTATTAAATACAGCCTACTGGCAACATAAAGAACAAATCTTATATAGCATTGAAACTTGAGTCCAAGTGTGCTTCCCATGTGATGTGCTTGACAATCACAGCCTCTTGCACTATGAACACTTTCCTTTTGGAACAATTATCATATTCATGTTGTGCTTTGCCTTCTCACAGAACTTTGGCATTTCATTAACTAGTAAGGTCGTACCCTAGTTCAGTGTACTCTTTTCCTTACTCCTCGATCTGAGAATGCTATTTAATGTGCCAGCTTTGGTTGACTTTTATATCAGACTTGTGATGAGATGTTACAGACAAGTCTAAATTAAGCCTTATTAAAAGTCTACTGCTAAAAATTACACTGGACACTTATACATATTTCATTAATTTCAATGGGTCAGATTAACAAGGCTGTGTGCTGCATTAGTGTCGAAGGTGTATCATAGTGTCAGTTCTGATTATTGTGAAGGGAGTGAAATTTCTAAGAAGACTTAAACCAGTCTATAATTTCCTAGCAGATTAATCATTTGTAATTATAGCAATATTTTATAAAAATGTGATATTTCTGTCCACCACAACTAAAATTTTCATTTTTCCCTTCATGACAATGAACAGGAAAAGAGTTTTCTACAACTTTGACAACAAGCTAAACTATTTTCTTTTTATTTACACACACTCTCTCTCTCTCTTTCTCTCTCTCTCTCTTTGAGTGTGTGTGTGTGTGTGTGTGTGTTTGTGTGTGTATGTATGTATGTATGTATGTATGTGTATGTGTGCATGTGTAGCATGTCCCTTCTCATAAACAGAGGTTTCTCTGTTGACTGTGTGGTTTCCAAGGACCAAACTCAGGTCTTTAGCAATGGAGGTAATTACATTTACCTACTGAGCCATCTCACATCCCAAATCATGTATCTTTATGTAAGCTAAATAGAGAACTGTGCCTTTTAGGAAATGAAACAGTTTTAATACAAAATACATAATATAAATTGCTATCTTTAAAGAATTGTGTAACATGAGCTAATGTTTGTCAACTCTTCTTTGATAGGACAAAGAATGGTCTGACAAAATTTGTGTTACGGATAACAAAGTTCCCCAATTTTCTACCTAGTTTAAACCCTACTTCCTTGACAGGGATGAAATCGTATTTAATAACTCCTTTCTTTTTACTCATTATCCAGAGCAAACTTCTCTGCAATCATACTATTGTTTCTGCAGAAGAGAAATTGTCCCAGCATTCAAAGAAGCTGCATGAGTAACCTACAGTCTCCTGACTGAAAAGACTTACAAAACAGGATTTTATATCAAAACTTGTTTAACCAAAATATTTTGATTAACTGATTTGTATTCAATCAAAATGTGGTTATTCTGAGTATCATAATATAAACAATAGTTAAAATAAATATTAGAAGCAATAAATTTAATCATTGAATCTTAACATCAAAGTGCATAACTCTTATCACATTATCATTTATTTTTAGCATGGATTGTTCCTATGATGATAAACTATTAATATATTTGTTTTACTATATGTTTTATAGTTAAAGGGATCAAAATAAGCAAAAGTTAAGAAAAATTGCTGTTATGGACTTTCAATTAATCTATATAAACTAGTTAATAAGTTTTAGAAATATATATCCAATCAATATCTATTTAGTTTTTTTTTTTTGGTTCTTTTTTTCGGAGCTGGGGACCGAACCCAGGGCCTTGCGCTTCCTAGGCAAGCGCTCTACCACTGAGCTAAATCCCTAAACCCTCTATTTAGTTTTGATAACATGTTTTAAATAAAATATTTATGTCCATGCTTGTCTTCTATAACTCTGATAAAGATCTTGACCAAAAGCAATTTGAGAAGTAAAAGTTTTATTTAATTTTGCTGGTAACAGTCCATCATGAAAAGAGATTAGGTCCTACACTTGAGGTAGGAACTGAATCAGAGACCACAGAGGAGTGATTTCACTGGTTTGCTATATGTAGCTTGGTCAGGTTGCTTTCTTATACAGCTTAGTACCATTTGTCTGGGCTAACTCCTCTTGCATCACAATTAACTAAGGAACTCTTCACTAAGTTTCCTAAGGGATGATTTAGTTGGAGGCATTTTCTCAATGGAAGTTTCCTCTTGGCAGATGACCTTGGCTTGTGTTAAGTTGGAAAAATTTAATCAGGACAGCTTTTTCATACCTTCTATTAAAAACCTATTAGAAGTATATAATTTAAGGGAAAGTTGGGGGTGCAGGGATGTGGAAAGGGTGGATGGATGGATGAACTCTCTCATAGAAAAGGGGGGAAGGGAGATGAGATGGGGGCTTCTGGATAGAAAACTAGGAAAGGGAATAATGTTTGAAATGTAAATAAAAAGTCCAATAAAAAGGAAGTATATTATTTGGAATAACACTTTCAGTAACAGAATATGAACAAATTGTTGCAGTTTTCTGTGTATTCAATATATTAACAGGTTAATAATGAGCTTATGAAATTCTATTATACACGTAACTATCACTCATCATCTGGCTATTACTAACACCAAAGGTTTACCACTTTCATGGATTTTGACACTAGTTTAATTTCCAGTTTTAGTTGTAATAAGTAGAAATGAGATAAGTAGAATTTACTCAGATGACACTATGCTCTTCATTTTGTGATTTTTGTGCATGTTTATAAAAGCTGTGTTTATTTATATTATTCTGTAGCACTCCATTTTATAAAGAAATCAAAATAATTCTCTCATTCAGCTGTTGAGAAATGTTTGCCATTTAGAGAGCAGGGATTTATCTCTTGTGTCTATATTACTCTTGCCATATGGGCAGTTAAATTTCACCAATGGCACAAAAAGATTATTTATCAAAATACACTATAAAAGGCAGCATGTGAGCTCAGAGAGAGAGAGAGAGAGAGAGAGAGAGAGAGAGAGAGAGAGAGAGAGAGAGAGAGAGAGAGAGAGAGAGAGGACACCATGACTAAGAGGAAGGAAAAACCTTTAGCAGTTTGCAACTTTCTTAACATTTTCCTTGTATGCTGCTTTTGAGTAGAAAATACTCTGTATATGAGTAGAAAATAGGAGTCTTCATTGTTTTATGAAGTAGTAATTTTTTTGAAACTTGACATTTTCTTTTTTCTTTTTTTGTATTGGATATTTTATGTGTTTACATTTCAAATGTTATCCTCTTTCCCCTGGCTCTCCCCTCTCCCATCCCTCTTCCTGCTCCTCTTCCCACCCACTTACTTCCACCTCACTGCCCTGGCATTGCCCTGCACTGGGGGAGCCAGCATTCACAGGACCAAGGGGTTCTTCTATTGATGTCAGACAATGCCATCCTCTGGTAAATATGCCACTGGAGTCATGGGTCCCTTAAGTGTACTCTGGTTGTTGGTTTTGTCCCTGGGAACTCTGTGTTGCAGGTTGGTTAATATTGTTGTTCTTCTTATGGGGTTACATACCCCTTCAGTCCATTGTCTCACTACCCCACTGATGTCTCCATCCATGCTCAGTATATTTTTGATAACTTTTGGTTGAAAGTCAAATTTATTCGCTATTAGAATACCCACTCCATCTTGTTTCTTGGTACCATTTGCTTTGAAAATTTTTTTCCCGCCTTTCACTCTGAGGTAGTGTCTGTCTTTGTCACTGACGTTCATTTCCCATATGTATGCAGCAAAATGCTGGGTCCTGTTTATGTATCCTGTGTGTTAGTCTATGTCTTTCTATTGGGGAACTGAGTATATTGATATTAAGAGATATTAAGGAATAGTGATTGTTGCTTCCTCTTGATTTTCTTGTTAAAAATGGAATTATGTTTGTGCGGGTACCTTCTTTTGGGTTTGTTGAAAGAACATTAATTTCTTGCTTTTTTGAGGGTATAGTTTCCCTCTTGTGTTGGTGTTTTCCATCTATTGCATTTGTAGGGCTGGATTTGTAGAAAGATATTGTGTAAACTTAGTTTTGTTATGGAATATCTTGGTTTCTTCATCTATGTTAATTGAGATATTTTCTGGATATAGTAGCCTGGGCTGACATTTGTTTTCTCTTATGGTCTGCATGACAATCTTTCATGTTCTTCTGGCTTTCATAGTCTCTGTTTAGAAGTCTGGTGTATTTCCGATAGATGTGTATTTATATGTTACTTGACCGTTTTCCCTTACTGCTTTTAATACTCTTTCTTTGTTTTGTGCATTTGGTGTTTTAACTATTATGTTATGGGAGGTATTTCTTTTCTGGTCCAATTCATTTGGAGTATTTTTCCTTATAATTTTGTTGAAGTTATTTACTGGCCCTTTAAGTTGGTTATCTTTGCTCTCTTCTATATTTATTATTGTTAGGTATGGTCTTCTCATTGTGTCCTGGATTTCCTGGATGTTTTGGGTAAGATTTTTTGTGTTTTGCATTTTCTTTGACTGTTGTGTCAATGTTTCCTATGTTATCTTCTGCACCCGAGACTCTTCTGTCTCTTGTGTTCTGTTGGTGATGCTTTCATCTATGACTCCTGATCTCTTTCCTAGGTTTTTTATCTCCAAGGTTGTCTCCCTTGGTGATCTATTTATTATTTCTATTTCCATCTTTAGATCCTGGATATTTCTGTTCAATTACTTGACCTGTTGGGTTGTGCTTTCCTGCAATTCTCTAAGGGATTTTTGTGTTTCCTCTTTAAGGGCTTCTACTTGTTTACCTGTGTTATCCTGTATTTCTTTAAGAGAGTTATTTATGTCCTTCTTAAAGTCCTCTATCATCAACATGAAATGTGATTTTAAATCCAAATCTTGCTTTTCTGGTGTGTTGGGGAGTCCAGGGATAGCTGGCTTCTGATGATGCTAATTAGCCTTGATTTCTGTTGCGTAGGTACTTGTGCTTGCCTCTTGCCGACTGGTTGTCTCTGGTGTTAGTTGGTCTTGCTGTCTCTGACAGTAGCTTATTCCTCCTATGGGCCTGTGAACCTGTGATCCTAGGAGTGTGAGCACTCCCGGGAGACCAGCTTTCTCCTGGCAAGATTTCAGTACAGAGGGTGATGGGATAGTTTCAGTTCTGGGGCACAGATGGAGACTGGAAGGATCCTGTCCTAGCTGCTCTGAGGATCCTATGCCCTGTATATTCCTGGCAGGTCCCTCTTTGGACAGTTATTGGAGCAGAAGTGGTGGTCTCAACTGTGGACTTAGGAGTGAGAACACTCCTGGGAGACAGCTCTCTCTGACCAGGATTTCAGTATGGAGGGCCAAATGGCAGCATTAGCTTTGGGTGCAGATGGAGATTGGAAAGCCAATATTAATATTTACAGCAAACACTGTTTTTCTTGATGCTGCTTGTTTGTGTAAGTAACCATTGATCAGGAGAAACTAGATTCTGGTGTTTTTGTAGACATGTTAGATATTTGTAGATATTCTTAGGATCAAGAACAAATAGCCCTGAACTGAGTGTTGAAGTCTGAAGATTTTGAAGGTATTTTTAGCTTTTTGTCAGTCAACTTTTGATACTCTCTTTGTCTACTTATTGAGTGAATTGAGCAACGTGATGTATTATATTCCAGGAATTGCTCAGTTAGCATGGGAATCAATACATGTAGCCATCATATAAATTTGACCAGACCCCAAAAGAGCTCTGAATCTGAAAAAAAAAAACCTACAATAAGAATAACAAAAATCCCAGGAAAGATACACATGCTTATTTTATCTATCTCTGTATTTTATTTTAAAAATATTTATTTTTGTAAAATAAATTAGTATACATAACAATTAAATATACAATAAGTTTTTTGCAGTACTGTTTGATTAATAGCCGCAGTAAGTTTTTGTATAAAAATATATTTTATCAACTATTGTTGATTTTCATAATAATGGAACTACATATTTGAATCAATTAGTACTTAGTTATGTGATATAGCTGAGCTAATCTTTCCAGAGGTCAGAAATAATCAAGGAAGAAGAAACATGAGCTATGAGTAGCAAACTTATGACTTAGATTTGGACTGAAAAGTCTGGTTACTAATGAAATAATTTTTTTGATCAATACATTGCTTATACTTTGAATAGATGTGCATTGTACTTTTCTGTATTTTACCATTAAGGAATGAATGAATTAATTAACTCTATATCCCAATCAGAACTTCAGTTCCCTCTTCTCCTCCCCGTCTCTCCCTCTCACCCCCGTCCTTCTGTATTTTACTCCCTCTTTCCACAGAGCAGGAGACACCTCCCATACTTGTCAGTCTGCCTTGGCATATCAAATCTACCTTATCTTTCCCCTTCTTTGTGAGGTGGAAGCATCTTCCCTTGGGCTCTACCTGCTACTTAGCTTCGTTTGGTCTGTGGATTGTAGCAGGTCTATCTTGCACTTTATGGCTAATATCCACTTTTAAATGAGTATATATCATATTTGTGTTTCTAGATCTGAGTTCCTTACTTAGGATGATCTTTTCTAGTTCCATTCATTTGCCTGCAAATTTCATGTTGTGAATGTTTTAAATTGCTGAGTAGGATTTCCTTGTGTAAACGTATCATTTTTTTTTTTTTAAATCTGGGCTGTTTCTAGTTTCTGGCTATTACAAATAAAACTGCTACAAACATAGTTGAACAGTGTCCTTGTGGCATGGACATATACTGAAGAGATGTTTTTGTCCATACTCAAAAACATCTTTTGAGTTTATGTCCAGGAGTGGTATAGCTAGGTCTTGGGTAGATCTCTTCTCAATTTTCCAAGAAGCTGCCAAATTGATTTCTCAAGTGATTGCACAAGTTTATACTCCCACCAGCATGGATCAGTGTTTCCTATACTCCAATCTTCTCCAGCATGTGATGTTACTTGGTTATGTCTTAGCCATTCTGACGGGTGTAAGATCAAATAAGAGGTATTTTCAATTGTGCTTCCCTGACAGTTAAGGATTTTGAAGATTATTTTAAGTACTTCTCAGACATTACAGATTCCTCTTTCAAGAATTCTGTTTAACTCTGTACCCATTTTTAATTGTTTTATTTTGGTTTGTTGCTGTCTAATTCATTGAGTTCTCTGTATATTTTGGATATCAGCTCTTTCTTTGACCTAGAGTTGGTAGAGATCTTGTCCCACCTTATACACTGCCTTTTGATTTTCCTTCTGATGGTGTCCTTTGCCTTACAGAGACTTTCCAGTTTCATGAAGTCGCATTTACTAAATGTTTATCTTAGTGGCTAAGCTGTTGGTGTTCTGTTCAGGAAGTTGTCTTCTGTGCCAATGGGTTCAAAACTATTACCCACGTTTTCTTCTATCAGACTTAGTGTATCTGTTTTTATGTTGAACTCTTTGATCCACTTGGACTTGAGTTTTGTGCGGGGTACTAAATATGGGTCTATTTGTATTCTTCTACTTGCAGACATCCACTTAGACCAGCACTATTTGTTGATAATGCTGCCTTTGTTCCATTTTATAGTTTTTGCTTCTTTGTTAAAAATCAGTTGTCCATAGACATGTGGGTTTAATTTGAGTATTTGATTCTATTTCATTGGTCAATCTGTCTGTTTTTATGCCAATATCATATAGTTTAAAATTACAATTACTCTGTGGCAGAGTTTGAAGTCAAGGAAAGTGATACTTCTAGAAATTCTTTTATTATACTGGTTGTTTTAGCTATCCTGGGTTTTTGATTTTCCATATAAATTAAAAAAGTGTTTTTTTATAGGACTGCAAAGATTGTCTTTGAAATTTTGATGGGAATTTCCTTGAATCTGCTGATTGGTTGTGGTAAAATGGTCATTTTGTTATATTAATCCTACTGATCCAAGAGCATGGAAGATCTTTCCATATTCTGATTTTTTAAATTTTATTTTTCTTAGATATTTTTATGTATTTACATTTCAAATGTTCCCCCCTTTACACCCTCTCCCATACTCCTACCTTCTCCCCCGCTTCTGTGAGAATGTTACTATTCCCACCCACCCACTCCAATCTCATCACCTTGGCATAACCCTACATTGGGGAAACAAGACTTCACAGGACCAAGGGCTTTTCATCCTGTTGATTCCTGACAATGCCATCCTCTATATATGTGGTTGTAGTCATGGGTTCCTCCATGTGTACTCATTGGTTGCTGGTTTAGTTCTTGGGAGCTTTGGTAGAGTCTGGTTGGTTGATATTGTTGTTCTTCATATGGGGATGCAAATCCCTTCATCTCTTTCAATCTATTCTCTAACTCCTCCATTAGGGTCCCCATGTTCAGTCCAATGGTTAGCTGCAAACATCCTCATCTGTATCAGCAGGGCTCTGGAAGAGCCTTTCAGGAGACACTCATATCTGGCTCCTGTGAGCAAGCATTTCTTGGCATCAGCAATAATGACTAGGTTTGGTGGCTGTATATGGGTTGGATCCCCAGGTGAGACAGTTTCTGGATAACCCTTTCTGTAGTATCTGCTCCATTCTTACTCCCTGTATGTCCCCCTGTGAATATTTTGTTTTCCCTTCTAAGAAGGAATGAAGCATCCATATTTTGGTCTTCCCTTCTCTTCTGTTTAATATGATCTGTGAATCAAGACCAAGTGGATCAAAGACCTCCACATAAAATGAGATACATTCAAATTAATAGAATAGGAAGTGGGAAGAGACAGAAAAACATGGGGAAATTTCCTGAACAGAACACCAATGGCCTATGCTCTAAGATCAAGAATAGACAAATGACACCTCATGTAATTGCAAAGATTCTGTAAGGAAAAAGACACTGTCATTAGGACAAAACAGCAATCAACAGATTGGAAAAAAATATTTACCACTCTTATATCTGATAGAGGACTGATATCTAATATGTACAAAGAAATTTATAAAGAAAGTCAAGAAGTTATACTCCAGAGAATCAAATGATCCAATTATAATATGGAGGAGTAAAGTGCTAAATAAAGAATTCTCGACCACCGGAACCTGAGGGAAACAGACCTGATAAACAGTTCTCTGCACCCAAATCCCATGGGGGGGAGAGCTGAACCTTCAGAGAGGCAGACAAGCCTGGGAAACCAGAAGAGACTGCTCTATGCACACACATCTCGGACGCCAGAGGAAAAAGCCAAAGACCATCTGGAACCCTGGTGCACTGAAGCTCCCGGAAGGGGCGGCACAGGTCTTCCTGGTTGCTGCCGCTGCAGAGAGCCCGTGGGCAGCACCCCACGAGCGAACTTGAGCCCCGGGACCACAGGTAAGACCAACTTTTCTGCTGCAAGAAAGCTGCCTGGTGAGCTTGGGACACACGAAAGCAGAATTCCTCTAGGACCGGGCACATTCTGTGTTTACCGGAAGTCCCACACCCGCGGATCCCGGCCCTCAGCAGCTCTCTGCCCCCAGACCCTGTGAGAGAGAGACCCAACCGCCTGGTCAGGTGGGCACTCCTGAGGCTGCAGAGCGGAAGAGACCACCAACACTGCTCACCCCTGCCCACATCCCTGGCCCAAGAGGAAACTGTATAAGGCCTCTGGGCTCCCGTGGGGGAGGGCCCAGGAGCGGCAGGACCCCTGTGCCTGAGACACCACCAGAACCTGAAGGAAACAGACCAGATAAACAGTTCTCTGCACCCAAATCCCGTGGGAGGGAGAGCTGAACCTTCAGAGAGGCAGACAAGCCTGGGAAACCAGAAGAGACTGCTCTCTGCACACACATCTCGGACGCCAGAGGAAAAAGCCAAAGACCATCTGGAACCCTGGTGCACTGAAGCTCTCGGAAACGGCAGCACAAGTCTTCCTGGTTGCTGCCGCTGCAGAGAGCCCGTGGGCAGCACCCCACGAGCGAACTTGAGCCTCGGGACCACAGGTAAGACCAAATTTTCTGCTGCAAGAAAGCTGCCTGGTGAACTCAAGACACAGGCCCACAGGAACAGCTGAAGACCTGTAGAGAGGAAAAACTACACGCCGGAAAGCAGAACACTCTGTCCCCATAACTGACTGAAAGAGAGGAAAACAGGTCTACAGCACTCCTGACACACAGGCTTATAGGACAGTCTAGCCACTGTCAGAAATAGCAGAACAAAGTAACACTAGAGATAATCTGATGGCGAGAGGCAAGCTCAGGAACCAAAGCAACAGAAACCAAGACTACATGGCACCATCGGAGCCCAATTCTCCCACCAAAACAAACATGGAATATCCAAACACACCAGAAAAGCAAGATCTAGTTTCAAAACCATTTTTGATCATGATGCTGGAGGACTTCAAGAAAGACGTGAAGAACTCCCTTAGAGAACAAGTAGAAGCCTACAGAGAGGAATCGCAAAAATGCCTGAAAGAATCGCAAAAATCCCTGAAAAAATTCCAGGAAAACATAAATAAACAAGTAGAAGCCCATAGAGAGGAGACACAAAAATCCCTGAAAGAATTCCAGGAAAGCATAAATAAACAAGTAGAAGCCCATAGAGAGGAGACACAAAAATCCCTGAAAGAATTCCAGGAAAACACAATCAAACAGTTGAAGGAATTAAAAATGTAAATAGAAGCAATCAAGAAAGAACACATGGAAACAACCCTGTATATAGAAAACCAAAAGAAGAGACAAGGAGCTGTAGATACAAGCTTCACCAACAGAATACAAGAGATGGAAGAGAGAATCTCAGGAGCAGAAGATTCCATAGAAATCATTGACTCAACTGTCAAAGATAATGTAAAGCGGAAAAAGCTACTGGTCCAAAACATACAGGAAATCCAGGACTCAATGAGAAGATCAAACCTAAGGATAATAGGTATAGAAGAGAGTGAAGACTCCCAGCTCAAAGGACCAGTAAATATCTTCAACAAAATCATAGAAGAAAACTTCCCTAACCTAAAAAAAGAGATACCCATAGACATACAAGAAGCCTACAGAACTCCAAACAGATTGGACCAGAAAAGAAACACCTCCCGTCACATAATTGTCAAAACACCAAGCACACAAAATAAACAAAGAATATTAAAAGCAGTAAGGGAAAAAGGTCAAGTAACATATAAAGGGAGACCTATCAGAATCACACCAGACTTCTCGCCAGAAACTATGAAGGCCAGAAGATCCTGGACTGATGTCATACAGACCATAAGAGAACACAACTGCCAGCCCAGGTTACTGTATCCAGCAAAACTCTCAATTAACATTGATGGAGAAACCAAGATATTCCATGAAAAAACCAAATTTACACAATATCTTTCTACAAATCCAGCACTACAAAGGATAATAAATGGTAAAGCCCAACATAAGGAGGCAAGCTATACCCTAGAAGAAGCAAGAAACTAATCGTCTTGGCAACAAAACAAAGAGAATGAAAGCACACAAACATAACCTCACATCCAAATATGAATATAACGGGAAGCAATAATCACTATTCCTTAATATCTCTCAATATCAATGGCCTTAACTCCCCAATAAAAAGACATAGATTGACAAACTGGATACACAACGAGGACCCTGCATTCTGCTGCCTACAGGAAACACACCTCAGAGACAAAGACAGACACTACCTCAGAGTGAAAGGCTGGAAAACAACTTTCCAAGCAAATGGTTAGAAGAAGCAAGCTGGAGTAGCCATTCTAATATCAAATAAAATCAATTTCCAACTAAAAGTCATCAAAAAAGATGAGGAAGGACACTTCATATTCATCAAAGGAAAAATCCACCAAGATGAACTCTCAATCCCAAATATCTATGCCCCAAATACAAGGGCACCTACATACGTAAAAGAAACCTTACTAAAGCTCAAAACACACGTTGCACCTCACACAATAATAGTGGGAGATTTCAACACCCCACTCTCATCAATGGACAGATCATGGAAACAGAAATTAAACAGTGATGTCGACAGACTAAGAGAAGTCATGAGCCAAATGGACTTAACGGATATTTATAGAACATTCTATCCTAAAGCAAAAGGATATACCTTCTTCTCAGCTCCTCATGGTACTTTCTCCAAAATTGACCATATAATTGGTCAAAAAACGGGCCTCAACAGGTACAGAAAGATAGAAATAATCCCATGCGTGCTATCAGACCACCACGGCCTAAAACTGGTCTTCAATAACAATAAGATTACTTTTGGTAAAATGGCCATTTTTACTATATTAATCCTGCCAATCCATGAGCATGGGAGATCTTTCCATCTTCTGAGGTCTTCTTCAATTTCTTTCCTCAGTGTCTTGAAGTTCTTATTGTACAGATCTTTTACTTGCTTGGTTAAAGTCACACCGAGGTACTTTATATTATTTGGGTCTATTATGAAGGGTGTCGTTTCCCTAATTTCTTTCTCGGCTTGTTTCTCTTTTGTATAGAGGAAGGCAACTGATTTATTTGAGATAATTTTATACCCAGCCACTTTGCTGAAGTTCTTTATCAGCTTTAGTAGTTCTCTGGTGGAACTTTTAGGATCACTTAAATATACTATCATGTCATCTGCAAATAGTGATATTTTGACCTCTTCTTTTCCGATCTGTATCCCTTTGATCTCCTTTTGTTGTCTGATTGCTCTGGCTAGAACTTCAAGAACTATATTGAATAAGTAGGGAGAGAGTGGGCAGCCTTGTCTAGTCCCTGATTTTAGTGGGATTGCTTCAAGTTTCTCTCCATTTAGTTTAATGTTAGCAACTGGTTTGCTGTATATGGCTTTTACTATGTTTAGGTATGGGCCTTGAATTCCTATTCTTTCCAGGACTTTTATCAAGAAGGGGTGTTGAATTTTGTCAAATGCTTTCTCAGCATTTAATGAAATGATCATGTGGTTCTGTTCTTTCAGTTTGTTTATATGATGGATCACGTTGATGGTTTTCCGTATATTAAACCATCTCTGCATGCCTGGGATGAAGCCTACTTGATCATGGTGGATGATTGTTTTGATGTGCTCTTGAATTCGGTTTGCCAGAATTTTATTGAGTATTTTTGCGTCGATATTCATAAGGGAAATTGGTCTGAAGTTCTCTTTCTTTGTTGTGTCTTTGTGTGGTTTAGGTATAAGAGTAATTGTGGCTTCGTAGAAGGAATTCGGTAGGGCTCCATCTGTTTCAATTTTGTGGAATAGTTTGGATAATATTGGTATGAGGTCTTCTCTGAAGGTTTGATAGAATTCTGCACTAAACCCGTCTGGACCTGGGCTCTTTTTGGTTGGGAGACCTTTAATGACTTTTATTTCCTTAGGAGTTATGGGGTTGTTTAACTGGTTAACTGTTCCTGATTTAACCTCGATACCTGGTATCTGTCTAGGAAATTGTCCATTTCCTGAAGATTTTCAAATTTTGTTGAATATAGGTTTTTATAGTAAGATCTGATGATTTTTTGAATTTCCTCCGAATCTGTAGTTATGTCTCCCTTTTCATTTCTGATTTTGTTAATTTGGACACACTCTCTGTGTCCTCTCGTTAGTCTGGCTAAGGGTTTATCTATCTTGTTGATTTTCTCAAAGAACCAACTTTTGGTTCTGTTGATTCTTTCTATGATCCTTTTTGTTTCTACTTCGTTGATTTCAGCTATGAGTTTGATTATTTCCTGCCTTCTGCTCCTCCTGGGTGTATTTGCTTCTTTTTGTTCTAGAGCTTTTAGGTGTGCTGTCAAGCTGCTGACATATGCTCTTTCCTGTTTCTTTCTGCAGGCACTCAGCGCTATGAGTTTTCCTCTTAGCACAGCTTTCATTGTGTCCCATAAGTTTGAGTATGTTGTACCTTCATTTTCATTTAATTCTAAGAAGTTTTTAATTTCTTTCTTTATTTCTTCCTTGACCAGGTTATCATTGAGTAGAGCATTGTTCAATTTCCACGTATATGTGGGCATTCTTCCCTTATTGTTATTGAAGACCAGTTTTAGGCCGTGGTGGTCCGATAGCACGCATGGGATTATTTCTATCTTTCTGTACCTGTTGAGGCCCGTTTTTTGACCAATTATATGGTCAATTTTGGAGAAAGTACCATGAGGAGCTGAGAAGAAGGTATATCCTTTTGCTTTAGGATAGAATGTTCTATAAATATCCGTTAAGTCCATTTGGCTCATGACTTCTCTTAGTCTGTCGACATCACTGTTTAATTTCTGTTTCCATGATCTGTCCATTGATGAGAGTGGGGTGTTGAAATCTCCCACTATTATTGTGTGAGGTGCAATGTGTGTTTTGAGCTTTAGTAAGGTTTCTTTTACGTATGTAGGTGCCCTTGTATTTGGGGCATAGATATTTGGGATTGAGAGTTCATCTTGGTTGATTTTTCCTTTGATGAATATGAAGTGTCCTTCCTTATCTTTTTTGATGACTTTTAGTTGGAAATTGATTTTATTTGATATTAGAATGGCTACTCCAGCTTGCTTCTTCTAACCATTTGCTTGGAAAGTTGTTTTCCAGCCTTTCACTCTGAGGTAGTGTCTGTCTTTGTCTCTGAGGTGTGTTTCCTGTAGGCAGCAGAATGCAGGGTCCTCGTTGCGTATCCAGTTTGTTAATCTATGTCTTTTTATTGGGGAGTTGAGGCCATTGATATTGAGAGATATTTAGGAATAGTGATTATTGCTTCCCGTTATATTCATATTTGGATGTGAGGTTATGTTTGTGTGCTTTCATTCTCTTTGTTTTGTTGCCAAGACGATTAGTTTCTTGCTTCTTCCAGGGTATAGCTTGCCTCCTTATGTTGGGCTTTACCATTTATTATCCTTTGTAGTGCTGGATTTGTAGAAAGATATTGTGTAAATTTGGTTTTTTCATGGAATATCTTGGTTTCTCCATCAATGTTAATTGAGAGTTTTGCTGGATACAGTAACCTGGGCTGGCATTTGTGTTCTCTTAGGGTCTGTATAACATCAGTCCAGGATCTTCTGGCCTTCATAATTTCTGGCGAGAAGTCTGGTGTGATTCTGATAGGTCTCCCTTTATATGTTACTTGACCTTTTTCCCTTACTGCTTTTAATATTCTTTCTTTATTTTGTGCGTTTGGTGTTTTGACAATTATGTGACGGGAGGTGTTTCTTTTCTGGTCCAATCTGTTTGGAGTTCTGTAGGCTTCTTGTATGTCTATGGGTATCTCTTTTTTTAGGTTAGGGAAGTTTTCTTCTATGATTTTGTTGAAGATATTTACTGGTCCTTTGAGCTGGTAGTCTTCACTCTCTTCTATACCTATTATCCTTAGGTTTGATCTTCTCATTGAGTCCTGGATTTCCTGTATGTTTTGGACCAGTAGCTTTTTCCGCTTTACATTATCTTTGACAGTTGAGTCAATGATTTCTATGGAATCTTCTGCTCCTGAGATTCTCTCTTCCATCTTTTGTATTGTGTTGGTGAAGCTTGTATCTACAGATCCTTGTCTCTTCTTTTGGTTTTCTATATCCAGGGTTGTTTCCATGTGTTCTTTCTTGATTGCTTCTATTTCCATTTTTAATTCCTTCAACTGTTTGATTGTGTTTTCCTGGAATTCTTTCAGGGATTTTTGCGATTCCTCTCTGTAGGCTTTTACTTGTTTATTAATGTTTTCCTGTGCTTCCCTAAGTGTGTTCATGTCTTTCTTGAAGTCCTCCAGCATCATGATCAAATATGATTTTGAAACTAGATCTTGCTTTTCTGGTGTGTTTGGATATTCCATGTTTGTTTTGGTGGGAGAATTGGGCTCCGATGATGGCATGTAGTCTTGGTTTCTGTTGCTTGGGTTCCTGCGCTTGCCTCTCGCCATCAGATTATCTCTAGTGTTACTTTGTTCTGCTATTTCTGACAGTGGCTAGAATGTCCTATAAGCCTGTGTGTCAGGAGTGCTGTAGACCTGTTTTCCTCTCTTTCAGTCAGTTATGGGGACAGAGTGTTCTGCTTTCGGGCGTGTAGTTTTTCCTCTCTACAGGTCTTCAGCTGTTCCTGTGGGCCTGTGTCTTGAGTTCACCAGGCAGCTTTCTTGCAGCAGAAAATTTGGTCTTACCTGTGGTCCCGAGGCTCAGGTTTGCTCGTGGGGTGCTGCTCAGGGGCTCTCTGCAGCGGCAGTAACCAGGAAGACCTGTGCTGCCCCTTCTGGGAGCTTCAGTGTACCAGGGTTCCAGATGGTCTTTGGCTTTTTCCTCTGGCGTCCGAGATGTGTGTGCAGGGAGCAGTCTCTTCTGGTTTCCCAGGCTTGTCTGCCTCTCTGAAGGTTTAGCTCTCCCTCCCACGGGATTTGGGTGCAGAGAACTGTTTATCAGGTCTGTTTCCTTCAGGGTCAGGTGGTGTCTCTGGCAGGTGTCCTGCTGCTCCTGGGCCCTCCCCCACGGGAGCCCAGAGGCCTTATACAGTTTCCTCTTGGGCCAGGGATGTGGGCAGGGGTGAGCAGTGTTGGTGGTCTCTTCCGCTCTGCAGCCTCAGGAGTGCCCACCTGACCAGGCGGTTGGGTCTCTCTCTCACAGGGTCTGGGAGCAGAGAGCTGCTGCGGGCCGGGAAACAACCACTTTTTTTTTTTTTTTTTGGTTTTTTTTTTTTTTTTTTTTTTTTTTTTTTTGGAGCTGGGGACCGAACCCAGGGCCTTGCGCTTCCCCTTAAGGGCTCTACCACTGAGCTAAATCCCCAGCCCCTTTATTTATTTTTTAAATTTAATTTAAATTTATTGTTTTTATTTTTTTAGTTTGTTGTTCCAGTTTTATTGTTTTTATTTCATTGTTTTAATAAGATATTTTATTTTATTTATTTTTATTTTATAGCTTCAGTTATGGCTAGAGTTGTGCTATGTGCAAGAACTGTAACTTACTTTAAGCCCACTTCCCGATCTACTGTAATGGAGTTGATAGCCACAGACGGTTTGCGTAATATAATGGAATTTCTTTTGGAGATACAGCTTCTCAGTATTCCTTAATATCAAAGGTCAGCATGAATATTTTGCACAATTACCCAATATATGACCTTAACTCTGTTATTTCATTTAACATAAATTTAAAGAAATGTCATTCATGTTTAAAGTAGACCTTTAAAAGGTTTTGTGAGACTTTAGAAAATTCATTTTTTAATCATCATTTTTAAAGGTAGGGATACTCAGTTTTATACAAATCGATGTCTTTGTGTCTGGCAAGAGTAAGAAGCACAGAAACTTGTTAATGTTTCTATGTCCAACCTCTTGACACATGTTCTCCTGACACATGTCAGTGCTTCAGAGAACCTCATTATCTTTCCTTATCAAAAAGGCTTTTATTATTTTTTGAGAATTTCATAGAATATATTTTAAGTATTCATTTCATTTTCCAATCATGTCTCACTTCCCTTCCAACCCAACTTCATGTATTTTCTCTCTTAATAATTATAATAATGAAACTGATGATGATGATGATGGTGGTGGTGGTGGTGGTGGTGGTGATGATGGTGATGATGATGATGATGATGATAAAAGTTAAAGGAGGTGGAGAAAGAAAAATAGGAGGAAGAGGAAGAAGAAGAAAGAGGAGAAAGAGAAGGAGCGGGGAGAGGAGAGACAAACAAAGCCAAGAAAACACACATTTGTGTCGACCAGCACTCCTGAGCATGAGGCCTGCCCTGGAATATGATTGATATTATCAGTATCACCCAATTAAAGAAATATGAGGTTACTTGCCTTGGCAGTAATGCTTTCTAGGGTAGGCGTGGTATATTGTGCCCACTTTACTGTCTCTGTTCTGGAAATTTGTCTGGAAACATGCAGATACTGTACATGTTATACAGTTTTTATCAATTCATATGTGCATCTGTCCTGTTTTATCTGGAGCACACTTCCATTTAAGTCATCTTTCATCTTACCCTCTTTTATTCTTTCTGCCTCCTATTCTGCATATTGCTATGAACCTTGGCATTATACTGTAATGTTAGGGGGTCTATTGGAGACTTTTGGACAATGTCTCAAAAAGATGTAATCTATCTCTGATTCTGGGTGTTATATTTTGTACCATATAACAGAAGTAGTATAGGGTTGTAGGCCTGTATCTGCCTTGTTTCAGGGAATAGCGGCTTCAAGAGGTAGATCATGGGGAGGGGAGTTTGACTGCACTTAGTCTATGCTGTCACCAGGCAAGGTTCTGGGCCATAGGGAATGGCTGAGGTATGGCTCCCAGGCTGGGAAATTACAGTCTGTGTCATGGGAAAGCCAGAGCTGGTTTGGGGGGCCTTGGGCCAGAGTCATGAGGTTCTCAGACTCTTAGACATCCAGGCTCTGCTTCGAGTTGCAGAGCCTTTATTCTGGACATCTGTCTTAAATTATTTCAAGTTATAGCACACATTCTTCTTCCCTTGTAATTGCAGAATGTGCAGGTTTTCTATTTGAATGCTTTAGACGGCCTACTGTTGCTGGCAGTCAGAACTCTGTTTCTTGTGTGGTACTATCTGGAGTCTCAGAACTTCTTCCTTCTTACTGCCTTGACTATTGAAGAGTGGTGCAAATACTGAGCTATATTGCTATCTACATCCATGAGACCCACGTGCATGTATTATACACACCAATTGTCACATTTCACAATACACAATCATCACAAATGTGATGGAGGGACCACATTTTCATTATTTGTAGTTTTAATTGGAAATCCAGGACATATGTGCAGTATAGCCATTGAAAGGAGTAGATACGTGTTATATCCACCATCACTACTTGAATGGAAAATACTTCAGAAATCTAGACAGGTTGCCTATTTTCTTTAGAAGCTGATGCTGAGTATGTCTTTTTTTTTTTTTTACATATTTCCTTGTCATTTCTAGGAAATAATTCTTACAGTTAATATATTCACATATTTTGTTATAAATTATTAAGCAAAAATGATGCACAAATTATCTGACTTATTTAATAAAATTTAGTAATTACATATGCTGTCATTTTATACATAAGAAATGTAAGGGATGGTGTCACATAGTGAATAACTGTACAAATAACAGTCTTCTATTATCTATCCTTAGAAGTTGGTTTGTGTGTTTCTGTGCGAATTGATGAGACTTTTCTAGTTAACAGCAAGTGTTCTTAGAGTACAAGAGTACAGATGAATTACTTACTTATGATTGAATCTTCAAGTCGTAAAATATACAGCCACAAGGTGACATAACTTTAGGAAACAAAGAAAATTGACAGCTTTATAAAACAGTTACTAGACCAGTATTTCTGAAGTGGGAAAGTTACACAGCGGGTTCTGTGAAATGAGACATGCTTCCAGCAAGTAAAATGCACAAAGCTCTAGACAAAAGCAACTGAGTGGCTTTGATCAGGTCAAGTCAGAAAGATTGCGCTGGCAGCCAAGGAGAAGGTGGGCTAAACAGAGGAGACAAGGCAGGAAAGCAGAGTGTCATGACAACTAAAATTTCCAAAGTGTAACGACAGAAATAAATGTGAACTGTGGAGGTTTTGAAGTACTCGGAGGAGTAAGAATTTATAGTGAATCCTGAGGTGTGGAAGGACAAGAAGGTATGTTGTAACTGATTTTAAGGTGCTTGGAAGTGTCTGATTTTTGTGAAAGCAAATCCTTTAGGGGATTACGGTTTTATTCAAATTAAGCAGTTTATACATGCTAGCTGATGTGTGCTAGGCACATTCTCTCCTGCTGAACTATACTTCAGTTTCACAAAGTTTTAATGTCTGACAATGAAACAGCCTAAGATTCTTGCAGTCAACAATGGTGTTTTCTGTATAAGGCATACTGCCTTGATAACATGCTCATCTGTGCTTTGCCTTCTTTGATGCAGAAGGAAGGCTGCAAGAGTTATAGTTTTATTTCCCTATCTACATACCAAGCTTCCCCACTGGCCCTTCTGGGCCTCAGTTGAAAGGTTATCATGACATTGAGTCCATAGAACCCGATTCTTGCTAATAAACTAATAAGTCTGCATTCATGGCAAACATTCAGTAACATGATATCCTTTAAGACACATGACAGGCCTCCACATTCTTGGAGTATTCTAAAAATATTGGTGGGTTCCAGAGAGCTCTTTGGACAGACTCAGTCAAGCTGTGCTTTTCTGATTTTTTTTTTAGATATTTAGAATGAAAGTAAAATCAAATCATTCCTAAAATACCTCATTTAATGTTAGTAAAAATGTTGGGAATCTATCAAGTCAAGAAGCATTTAGAAAACTGAAATGTATTTATTGATGTAAGAGCTTAAGTGGCCCTGCCTCAGTGGAAAGGTATGTTTTCAGAGTTAAGCACTGCTCAGTGCTAATTATTGCTGTCTTTGACCTGACAGATGAGGACCCTGGTTCACTGCTTACATTTCTATACTCAGAGGTCATTTGTTTAGAGAGATTCAGTTGCTCAAAAGGCCATGTGAACAGAGAGATAACCCCAAGTTCAGCAATCAACAAGCGACCAGCACTGGTTTGGGACTCTGTTCCAGTTGCTTCCCCTCTTTGTGAAACTGAGCAAATTACTGATAAAGTAAATATAGCAAAATATTTTAGGTATAAACTTATGTATTTCTTTATCTAATTTACTGCTCTATACATGACGTCAGTACTAGTTGAGCAACTTCATTGCTTATCTATATTTTATTTTGCCTTAACTTTTCTTTGTTATTATACTGTACCTCATTAAATGGTATGGTTGTTGCTGTAAAATTATAGATACTTTGCATTAATTATGTATTCCTAATTAGACAAATATATTGAGGCATAAACTCATGACAAAAACTGAAAACTAGTCAAGCATAATATTGTATTGTTTTACTTGTCTCAACTTCTTCCTACACAGTGTACAGATGTGTCACAATCTCTAATACAAAAACCATTGTTGGGTGGACATGGTGATATATAACTTAATTCTAGAACTCTAGAGACAGACAAAGATAGACCTCAGTGATTTCAAGGAGTTTCCAGTCTATGAACAAAGTGAGTTCCAGCCAGTGCTACATAGTAAGACTTGCCTCAAATAAACAAAAATAAAATAAAAACAAAACAAGCATTCTCTTTCTGAGCCTAAGTCCTTTATTGTGGGTAAAAAATATTTATTATCAATATATGCCCAAAGCATAAAAATATTGTTTTTCCACTTACATTTAAACAATGTATATTACAATTAAAATTTGAGCTAATATAAAGTGCAATTTATACTTTGGGAAAAGGTATATTTTAATGCTTATATTCTAATTTTCAAAGATATAGACAGCATATTTCATCTATTGTGAATAGTGCAGGCCTACAGATTTTTCCCTAGAATTCTGAGTTCGTTTCCTGGAACTTTTGTCCTGAAAAATGCTGTCTTGTTCTGAACAGTTTGTTTGCCAGCATCTGCATTTTTTTTCTCATGAATTTGCCTGGTTCCATGACTAAAAGTCATTTAGAATCCCAGTGGAAATAAAATTATACACTTTTTAATATATTTAACATTTAGTACTTAGAATTTCTTTTTAATATGTTACGACACATATACAATTACTTTAATGGCTAACTAGATTTTATTAAGCTTTGATTCTATAGCTATGATTTGGGAAGTTTTTGAAGTGTTGTAATCTGCTCATGAACAAGAAGAATGTTGAAATTCTTAAAATATCTAAAATTTAAGGTAGTATTTCATAATCACTAGATGACATTAGAGAAATGGAGTTCATCACTGGGGGTACTTAGTCTAAAGAGAATTTACAGGAATTTATGAATAGGCATGTGCAGAAAGGAATAGATAAAGGAATAAATATTCTGCCTATATAGTTTAAATGGCTGAAGATGACCCTGTGTTTTAGGGTGGTCACAAAGACAGATGATTGACAAAATTAAACTGTAATGTTATGTATCTGCCCAGGTCAGAGACTCTATTCTCTCAATAGGGAGAAGAAGGAGGTTTTCCTAAAGGGTTTTTATTTTATTTACGGAGAGATTTTTTTCATTTACATGCATTAATTGTGCATATTAGTGGGACTCAGTGATCTATTCATGAATGCACGTGACATGCATAGATCAGATCTAAACATTTTTTTCTCTCTCCCCTATTAATATCTCTAATTCTGAACAGTAAATATTCTTTTTTTCAAGTAAAATTTTTAAGATTCCACTTGTGAGCATCCATGAAGTATTTTATTTCTGTGTCTCATGTATTTCACAGCAGTTTCCTTTAATTCCATGCATTTTGATGCAAATGACAGAATGTAATTCTGATGTATACTTCACACACACACACACACACACACACACACACACACACACACGGACACTCATCTTTTGATGTACAGCTAGGATAATTATATAACTCAGATATTGCAAAACCTGCTGCATTAAACACAAACCACAGTTATCTGTTTAGTGTGCTGAGTTCACTTCCTGTGGCTTATGTATTGACTTTTTCTCACAGTGAAAGATTTGTTCCTTTCATTCATTCTACAGATTCAAAGCTCAAGGGCAAATTCTTTGAGAGATCTATTCTCTCTTACTCATGCTTTATTCACTGCTGCACTAGCTGTCTCAGGCAACTTGTCTTTTTTGGAACTTATTGTATCATGGATGAATATGTTTAATTAATTAATATTGTGGGTGCTTGTATTATGATTGTGTCTTAAAATATTATCTACAACTCATTTCTCCACATTCCATTTCCCCATCACAAGTACTAAACTGATCAGAAGGGAAAGGGGACAGAGTGGGAACTTCCTTAAATTGGCATCTCTTCATTTCTTAATTCTTCAATATCTAAGTTTTGTTTTGATTTTCCAAACTGTGAATACCCCAGCTTTAAAAAGTAGATGAATCAGAGAAAGAACTCGAAGAGCTTGAAGGAGCTCGAGACCCATTATGAACAACAATGCCAAGCAACCAGAGCTTCCAGGGATTAAGCCACTACCTAAGGACTATACATGGACTGACCCTGGACTCTGACCTCATAGGTAGCAATGAATATCCTAGTAAGAGCACCAGTGGAAGGGGAAGCCCTGGGTCCTGCTAAGACTGAACCCCCAGTGAACTAGATTGTTGGGGGGAGGGTGGCAATGGGGGGAGGATGGGGAGGGGAACACCCACAAAGAAGGGGAGGGGGAGGGATTAGGGGGATGCTTGCCCGGAAACCGGGAAAGGGAATAACACTTGAAATGTAAATAAGAAACTCAAGTTAATAAAAAAAAATAAAAATAAAAATAAAAATAAAAAGTCTTAATCCCACCCCAAAAAAGGTAGATGCAAATTATAAAATGACAACCATTATAAAAATGAAAAAATCAGAGAGTTATTTGAACTAATTTACATTAAAAAGAAATGAAAATCATTTAAGTTAAAATGTCATTTCTAGGATGAAAATAATAAGAACTCTTTCAATTTTATAACTTAAGAATATTTAAGACTCAATGACATTGTAATGTAATTTTATGAAAAATTAAAGATAGAATTGGTCCATATCTGGAGAAACAAATTCAAGTATATTTCCATTGTTTAGATATGAAACCTCATTATTAATACCTGGGTAGAAGTAAGCTTGGGAATGTATGGCTAACACCATGGCAGAATGAGCATGTGGTCATGGCGCTCAGATCTTCTTCATTGATCCTCCTCACATACTTCTTTTACAGAAAATAAGGAGACTACATGAGTTCCTTTTGTTCATTTTTAGATAAGATCATGGTGCTTCCTAGGAATGTAGATGAAAATACTACTCAAAAAGAACAAAAACCAAACTTTTAGCAAAAGTCTTTCACTTCAGCATTTCTGTCAGCTTCCAGATAACCTTGAGTTGTATAGGACACTGTACTTTCTTAATAGCTTATGCTGAACAAATTCATAAAATTGGAATGTTTATGTGCCTAAATGTTAACATTACATTTATAAGAATACACACTACCTTTTATTGTATGTTCATCTTTGATATCATCATAAATTTAACAATACCAATTATCTTTAGGAGTAGTGTTACTGGGCTTATGCTCAGACGCTGTGTCCTTACAAGCGAGATTCAACCATGCAACCTTCATACGTTAACAAAATCAGCCAAGGTAACACTGAGAAGCAGGAAATTGAGACTTAGTCAATGTGGCTACAGTGTTAAGAGTGACAAAAAAGATCCAAAGGATACACCAAATTCATCTTTGGGACATATTGATGTAATACTGGTTAATCTGTAGTCTCTCCCCCAATTATTGACCAATCACTGTTTCTTTTACAAGGTAGACTAACCTGACATAAGCTTATCTCCAAATGAAAAATGTTCTTCACCTGGCCCAGCCTTTAGGTTTTTTCTTTTAACAGTTGGGTCCACTGTTTCACTAGTCTAATAGCCTTACTGGTGTATAAACATCACTATAGAATATGTTCATTCCTATCATATGCATTAAAATTTATTTTAAAATAATTGATATGTAATATTATTGAAATTAAATTTAGCATTTTCTGTCTTTATACCCGTGTGTGCGTGTGTGTGTGTGTGTGTGTGTGTGTGTGTGTGTGTATGTGTGTATACTATGGCTATATGGGCACATGTGCTATGACACACATGGAGAGGTAAAAGAACATATTTGCAGGCTTGGATCTCTAACCTTTTTATGGGTTTCAGTAATGGGTTCAGGTTTCCAGGATTGTTAAGTCTCATGTGCTTTACCTCCTGAGTCATCCTGAAGTCCCTAATCTTAAAAATTTTTATTACTCATGAAATTATAACATTTCCAATTTTATTGAAGATGTAATAGAAAAGCAAACCCAATGTGAGAGCTCAGCTTCTATATGCAGAATGTTTTAATAGGGAAGATACTTTCTAACCCTTTAGCTTATTTCCATAACACATCTCATTGTGTTAATTGATATGAAAATGCTCACATGAATCTTCTTTAAAAATGAGTTACACAGTTGAGTTTCTGAAATCAGTGTTAACTAAAAAAGGAAGCAGAAGTGTCAGTTTCTATAAAATCCACAAGTTTCTATAAAATCAATTTAAATAGTTGGAAAATACTTTCTTAAAGTTGAATACTATATATCTAAATTTTTTAAACATGATTTTTAGGACAAATTTGGGCAATATGATTATGGTCAAAGGGTCTGAAAGTTATGATGATATATTTATACATGCAACTGCTACCAAAATAGAGAAACATACAGTTAAATATTGTGTATATATGCATGTAAATACATATTTATGAGATACTTCTTTTTGGTGAATACCTCCGTAAGCTTAAGTCTCTATTAAACATCTTGTTATCACCATAACTACCAGGATACTAAACATCCATCACCTACATAGATTTTCAAATGCACATCCATTTTAGGCAAAACTTTTCTTCCTTCTCCCATCATTTTAAAAACACTTACGTATTTTCTTTCCCTTAATATTTCCAGACCACATAATAAGTGAATAATTATCAGATGGGGACACTTTAATAGCATTTACTTATTTATTACCCTGACTTTAATTGTTAATTTAATTGGTAACATAGTTTTAATATGCTGAAAAAACCCGTATTAATGTTAAGGCCAGTCTTCTTGTCATTAAAATTTGATTTCATAGTTCCCGTTTTCCTGGTGCTTAAAGCTCAATTATTCTGTTTATGACATGAAAATCCCAGAGATGAAATGAATGGTTCTAGTGATATGGTAAATTTTGGAGTTCTGAGTTCAACATAAGCCGTTCTCTTTTCATGGTGAGCATAGGTTGTGCAGCTAGGATCATACAAACTCATATTTACAAAACGTCCTGAGCTGGTGGCTGGCTTACTGATTCTTTTCTATCAAAATCAAATAATGAAACCACGACCCACAGCTTGTGATAGTCAGAGACATGGTTAGTATTGATTCCAATGTGAGTGCTCATTGTGGGGGGGTTAGTACTCCTGCCTTGTCTTCAGTATTGATTCAAGGTGGGCCTTGAGAGAGGTTAGAGCTTCTGCATTGTTTGCAGTGTGGACTCTAAGGTAGGTTTATGTGATAGATACACTCAAGATGCCATCTTTAGGATGAAACATGGATGAGTGTGAAAAGGATAATGAGACATCAGCCTAGTTGATTCAACCACAGAATGTCCGAGTACCTCCTCTTAGAATCAGCCACATCATCAAGTACAGCCCCAAGCTACTACATCAGACAATAAGGTACCCAGAATCAGAGTTCTTTACATTTCTCAGAGGTGATGCTTTGGGTTTTCTGTCCTGGCTAGTTCCCATCTCCTGTAAACCTCTTTGAAAGTTTTATCTTGCCCCTTACAACATCCAGTATATAGTTAAGTTAGAAGTTGAGTGTAATGCTTCCTGACCTTTCTTCTTATCTTCCCTTTGTATGTAAAAGGAGGGAACTTTTATTTTACTGTTTTGCTATTTTGAGGAGATATTTGAAACTTAAGGCTTTCTCTTGCAGGAGTCTCCTGAGTGACGTCTCAGACTCAGGGATTGCTTATTTCTTGGCAGCCTTTGTTGTGCTAGCACAGTGTACCTTTTACAGATTTTATTTTATTTCTGCATTTGCAAAAATTGTTCAAGTATAATACACTTGGCTTAGGGGGTATGAAGGTCATTGCCATATTCTACTAAATGATTATAATTTCCCATCAGACACCTTTTCAATCTGCTCCTAATGCTATCAGAAAAGTCAATATTTGCATTCTGTTGAATATGCATGACCACTAGTGTTTGAAGAAAGGGCTACTTGCACCTCTATGATTATCTTGTTTGCATTCACAAGAAATTATCTGAAAATCCTCTAATAATTGAAAGACTTGCTGTAAAGTGTTGCTTCCTTATTAGAATTAGTTTTGCTGCAACTGCCGACTTAGCATTTTAGATTTCTTAATTAAAAATATCACTAGAAGTAGGGAAAATTTAAATATTTAAGATATAGCTTCTGTGCTCATAGATGATAGATTAGTCATGTAATACATTTTGAAAATTTCAACGTATTTTTGGTTCGTTTAATCTTTAGAATGTATGCATTGAAGGAGGTCATCCTTACTGGAAGTTTCTGATATTTTTATAGAGCTCAATAGCTTCAAATGAGAATAATACTGTCACATTTAATAAATTATAATGAATTCTTAAGCTCTACTTTGTATGCAATGGTCTTATCTTAAAAATTATAGTGCTGCTCTGAGGAAAACTGAATGATATTTATTATTATTCTGAGACATTCTATTCTATTGTTGTTATTGATTCTTCTTATATTAACCTATATTTTAAATTTTTCCTTCTGCAATATTTTCATTAACTTAAATGCAAAGAAACTGCTTTGTCTGTTGAGGTATATACGCTTTTTCTGTTTGATCTTTCTTTGTGGTCAACATATTATGAAAATTGATAAATCTTCTTAATAATTATATTAGACAAAACATATCCACTTATCCTTGTCCCATAATATATCCTAATTTTTGAGAAACTAACAAAATTATTTGGCTTACATGATATTACACAAAATATATTTCTCTATCTCTTATTAGTTGGATATTTTTAAAATGTGTGTGTGCGCGTGTCTCTCTGTGTGTGTGTGTGTGTGTGTGTGTGTGTGTGTGTGTGTGTGTGTGATGTGTGGTAAGAGTGGACGGACATGTTTGCCACGACACCTTTGTGAAGGTCACAGGATGGTTTTTTATTTTATTTTATTTTTTTTTAACTTGAGTATTTCTTATTTACATTTCAAATGTTATTCCCTTTCCCGGTTTCCTGGCCAACATCCCCCTAATCCCTCCCCCTCCCCTTCTTTATGGGTGTTCCCCTCCCCATCCATCCCCCCAACCATCACATTCAGTCTTAGCAGGACCCAGGGCTTCCCCTTACACTGGTGATCTTACTAGGATATTCAATGTTACCTATGAGGTCAGAGTCCAGGTTTAGTCCTTGTATAGTCTTTAGGTAGTGAGTTAGTCCCTGGAAGCTCTGGTTGCTTGGCATTGTTGTTCATATGGGGTCTCAAGCCCCTTCAAGCTCTTCCGGTTCTTTCTCTGATTCCTTCAACGGGGGTCCTGTTCTCAGTTCAGTGGTTTGCTGCTGGCATTCGCCTCTGTATTTGCTGTATTCTGGCTGTGTCTCTCAGGAGAGATCTATATCCGGTTCCTGTCTGCCTGCACTTCTTTGCTTCATCCATCTTGTCTAATTGGGTGGCTATATATGTATGGGCCACATGTGGGGCAGGCCCAGAATGGGTGTTAGTGTTGGATCTCTTTTGTTTTACAAAAGTGATGGTGATCTTACTCAGGCCATTATGTTTGAATGACAAAGTGTAAGCCATCCTGCAGTTCCTCCCTTTGCTTTGCATTTAAAATGTCTTTAAAGTTCCATCACTGATTATTTTCTGACAAAATGATCATTATTATCACTGTAAAACCTAGAACTATGGTTCTTCACTCTACTGAGTTTAATTTGCTAAATTTGCAGAATATAAAGCTAGTCTCAGTACAGAACACATGTTATTTGGCAATGTCGGTCCACAGCTCTGAAGTCTCTCAGAAAATTAAGGGTAGCCCTAGTTCAGTATTTGCTTCAACTTATTTTGGCTGAAGTGGGTCATGCTCTACTTTGGGATTATGGAGCCTACAGCCAGTGTTGGTCTGAGGCGCTGACCTGAGTATTTCACTGAGTGAGTTCTTGTATACCATGTAAACTCAGTGACTTTTCTTATTTTATAGAAAACTGCTGCTTTAGAAATACAAGACTTCTTATGCTTGAAATGTCTCATGTCCTCTATGTCTGATTAACTGTTTTGCAAATTTCCTGAAGGTGATGCCTTGTTTTGCATTAGTGTGTTTTGCCAAAACAAAAACCAAACAAAAAGATAAAAATAAAATATCAACACAGGCATAGAGAGTCATACAGAATATAATATAAATAGTAAGACAATGAAAAGAACTGACAATATGAGGTGATGAAAAAAGTCATTGCACAGATAATATCACAGCTAAGGGAATGAGTATTACAATAATACAGGAACACATGAATATTAATTAAAATATTGAGTGTGTGAAACATAGATAAGTTTTTAATAATAAATGTCTATAAATGCTTATAAATTATAATTCATGAAGATAAATTTATTTCATTTACATATGAAGAATGTACACTGGGCAATTCAAATCTAATATTTCATACATATATGAAATTGTAGGTATATTCAAGATTATATTCACCTATAGGCTTTTATTTATTTCAGAAAAAAATTTAATTGTATATTTAAAATATTTCATTCAAAGATATATTTATTTCAAAATCTACACATTGTGATGAAATATGAAATGCATTAATAGAGTAATTAATACATCATTCATGTTATAAATAGAATATACTTTAAAAAGAAAAGTTTTTGCTTTTTTACATTTACTTATTTTATAGGATCATAGAATACTTTAAATAACCACTGATCCCAGATAATATTTATGGGGTTTTTATGCAGATACATATAACCACGGTTGTCATAATAAACATACCACCATGATATGTTTCAATGAATTAGAAACTATGAATGCACTCAATGCTTATTTTTGTCTTATTATAATCCTTTTTGGCTTACTAAAGATTGAGGAGCTGGGGCTGTCTAAGATTAATAGCAAAATCATTATTGAAATTGGTTTCTAGAAAGCCAGCAATATGGCTAAGCAGATAAAGACACATGTCATCCATCAGGTGATTTGAGGTTAATCCTTGGAAACCAATTGTAGAAGAGTAATAATTCTGAGAAAAATTGCATTCTGACCTACATTCACAGAATCATTGGAGTATTCATGTGAGTGTGTGCATGTGTGTATACAGACACACACACATACACACACACACACACAAATTCAAATTCTAAATGTAATGTGATTTGTTTTGTTATGCTTTTATTCCATTATATTAAGTCTATTTATAATATTTGAAACTAAATTTCATTAATGTTACACATGTTAATTCTGTAGACACTGACAAAATTTTTGTAATATAAAAAGGAATTATGATTTAAGTGTACAATTATCCATATTGAACCAAATTGAATTTGGCACAGAAAAATACCATAATCTATAGCATAGAAAACTGATATAATGTAATCCTAAGTAATTACTAATTAGTTTCATCAAATCTGTTCCTAGATTTGAAAAAGATGTCACTTTTGACTATACTATTTTTAATGATTTCAGAGCTCTCTCTCTCTCTCTCTGTGTGTGTGTGTGTGTGTGTGTGTGTGTGTGTGTGTGTGTTCATCTGATATGTGCAGTGGCCCACATATTAACATAAAGATCCCCTGGAGCTGTGCTTACAGACAGATGTCAGTAACCCAATATGTGCAGGGTATTGAACTTGGATCCTCTGGAAGAACAGTAACCTCTTTTAACTGCTGAGCTATCTAGCCATCCCTGACAATGTATATTTTTAATTTATAAAATATGAATTTTTAATTTTATGGTAAGTTATATAAATAAATCACTTACTTAAATTTTACCATTAAAAAGTATGATAAATATGTTTTTGGGACAAAGAAAACACTTAATAGATTTGATACTGTACCTTAAATTAAAGAAAAAGATAAAGGATTAAGCAATCTTATTTGAACTTCATTTAGGGCACAGACTTTTTATAGGTCATTTATTTACTATAGTATGAGAAGATTTATACTTTTTTAAAAAATAATTCCATGTGGAATTTATAAAGATATTGTTGTATGGAAAGGAGTATAATATCAATGATCATAGGAATAAAAACAATGTGTAATTATGTGATTCAGATTTATGTCACTTTAGAAAGTTTGATTTCCATGCTGTCATGGTATGTTGCTGAAAAGCACAATGCAGTAAAACATATCAACACTAAGAGGTTCATTCTGTGGATGTTTGACTCAATGTATTCCATTTCAATCAGCCTTAGTAATGTTCAAGACAGACATAGATCTTCACAATTCTGAGCAAAGACACATTTCATATTTTTGCTAAAATGATAAATATTATTCACAAGGCATAGACCTATTGTAAATAATCATTCTGATACTTGGTAGTTCAGAACCAATGTTTTACTAGGTCAAGTGGAGATACCATGGGACATTTTTTAAGAGTCCTTGCTCCTGAACAGGTTTGCAAACCCATAAGAACAACAATACCAACCAACCAGAGCTCCCAGGACTAAACCACTACCCAAAGACTATACATGGACTGACCCATGGCTCCAGCTGCATATGTAGCAGAGGATGGCTTTCTTGGGCACCAGTGGGAGAAGAAGCTCTTTGTCCTGCCAAGACTGGACCCCCAGTGTAGGGCAATGTCAGGGTGGGGAACCAGGAGTAGGGGGTGATTGGGAAGGGGGAACACCCTTACAGAAGAAGATGGAGGGGGGATGGGAGAGGAAACTTATGGACAGAAAACGGGGAAAGGGAATAACATTTGAAATGTAAATTAAAAAAAATACCCAATTAATAAAAAGAGTCCTTGCTCCATTTCAACCATCACAGGTGAATAACAGGAATATTGAGCATCTTAAATGCTGTGTGTTGATATCATATTAAGGGGAAAAAAGTTATTTTTCTTAAATTAATTTAAACAAAGGTAGCCTGAATTCAAGTTCTCCAATTCTCTCTTTCTGTCTGCTTGTAGTCTGTGGGTTGCAGCCTCACTGTTACCTTTCTGTTGTATATATCTGTAATCTCCCCGTCATTAGCAATAGTCTTTGGGCTATATTTATTGAATATTACAGAAAACTTAGAAAACAATTAGACCTCAACTACAAAATTTTATGCTTCCTTTTTTCCCCTACAAATTTCCCATATGTATCTCACAACTGAACAATCAGTTGGTTTGATCTTTCCTGGGCAAAATGGTCTAACAGCGTTTTATGAAGATAGAAGTTACTTTGCTGACTCAAACTGACCAAGAAGAGCAAAACCACAAATATGTTGTCAGCCTGCATCCACTTGTTGCTTCCAACATTTATTTGGCATGTGTTATCTATAATGAAAGTTGCTGTTGGCTGCTTTTAGTAAATTATTACCACAAATAAATACACCCACTCATACACATACAAACACGCGCACGCGCGCGCACGCGCACGCGCACACACACACACACACACACACACACACACACACACACACTCCACTATTATTTGTTAGGGTGGTGGAGGGTAGACCATATTTTAATAGTAAGTCTAAATATTTAGCGTAGGCTGTAAAACCTGTTCATGGGCATTTTAGGGTATAGTAAAATTTGTTACATTGCTTTTTCTTTTCAGGAAAGTTAAATTTAAATAGAGTGGATACACAGCAAGGGGACACAGTGAATAGACCGTTTCAGGCATATTATTGACTTGATTGCAAGAGGTGGCAAAAGTTCAGTGTGTGAAGACAAGAGGCAGTTTTATAAAAGTTATTCCCACAACTGAAGTAGAAAGCCAGGAAAGACTTTTGCAGGAAATGTTGCTGGATTTTATACTTTAGAAATCTATTGGGACAAACAGGAGTCTTTGCTGTCAGTTGAACAACAGTCATGAAGATGGAAAGGCCACGACTCACACAGTCATGAAGGAGGAAGAGTCATTGTCATACATGATGAGGCAGGAAAGCAATCAATCACTTCGAATGTAGCATTTCAAAGAGGCATAAACAATCAAACTTCTTCTGAACAGTTTATATGATATGTAACCTCCGAGAGGTATTTTCATTTGTTCTGTTATCGTATGTCAGTACAACCTGCATGAGAAACCCTTTCACTGGATTAATTTATCATTTGGTATAATAATATTCTCTTTTGTCTTTCATGTTTTTAAATAAAAACAAGTTATTTGACCGAATTTCAATAAGATAATACCATAAAAGTTTCCAAAACTAAAAAAGAATGATATATCTTTTAATATTAATAAGCTCATTTCATCCAGTTAAAATACAATTACAGTACTGTATGCACCACCAAGAATCTTAAATCCAGAGACTTGTCTTATAATTCTAAAGAGTAGTGAATGAATAATTTTAACTCATGAATAAAGAAACAGGTAAAAAACTTTTATTTCTTTTTGAGGGAGTAGTGCTAGAGAATGAATCTGGGACCGATGCATATTAAGCAATTAATTTTTAGTTGCATCTTAAGTCTTTTCATAATTTCCTTTATTATTATAAAAAAGACCATAGTAAGGTATAGAAGCACATACTTGCTGCAGTATAAATGATCTCTGCCTGACTATCACTAGGAAAGCCTAATATTGTTAAAGTGTTATCCTTGTACTCAAAAGCTGCATGGAGGTTTTCTTTTTGTAGAGATATGGATGAATTGTCCTAACCAGGGAATGATCATGAGGAATATGTAGTCATTGGCAAATTAAGCAAACAGATGAGAAAATAGATATTGTTCAAATCCCAACACTACATCTTTTCTCAGTATGTGATGTAAAAAAGAAGTTTAATGGAAGCATTAGCTACTTGGAAAGCCAACTACTTCGAAATTATGAATGGTCTCTTCACTCTCACAATAGACAGCTTATGGTTGTGCCTTCCCCTTTCTGTCAGCTTTGGGAACATCAACACCCAGACCACTGAAGATCTCAGAAGTCAATTTAACATCAAATAAGTAATAATTCTTAAAATGCTATGCTCTGTGACTAATTTTCATGTGCCTAACTTTCTCTCTGAGGGGGAAAAACTAGTTCAAAAATGTATGTGTCTATAATTTTTGATTTTTTTAAATTGAGATTATAAATTAGTTATAATACCTCTGCTTTCTCTTTACTCTCTCAAAATCCTCTCTTAATATCCTGTCCACGCTCCTTAAAATTAATGCTCTCTTCCCACTCTCCTTAAAATTAATGCCCTCCTTATAACTAATTTTTATTGCATTATGATTGACATAAGTATGAATATATGTATAATTATATATAATTTATAGTAAGGTGTTTGATATGAATCAGTTATATCCAGGATTAGTGTATAAAGGTGGAGTTTAACAGTATACAATGTATATTCATTTTGAGAACTCATTCAACGTTAATATTTACAATGACATGTAGAAGAAGGATTGGTTAGAAAAAATACTGCTCTTAGCCACTAGGATAAAACTAGGCTCAGTAATCAAAGAGGGAGATTCAGCCCTGCCTTTGCTGCTGAGCATTCTTAAGGCCAGCTTGTCATGGGCTTGTGTGGAGAATACATGTGACATCATGGGAGACACAAGACTATAAGACAGCACCTGAGAAATGTGCTGAACATGTATGCAAAATCTGCAAGTGCATGTAGATTTTATAGCACTGCAGCACAACTGCAGATTTGCAGAGGTAATCCTGAACTGAGCGATGGTATATTACTGTAACAATCTAAACATCTCCTCGTACATTTTCAAAAGGCAAAGTGCTTCTCAAGATAAACCCTGGAAGTCTTTACTCTGCTTTCTCAACATATCGTTATTTTGAAATGATGATCATCATTACACTAGCAAAGCACTTTCACTATCTTTTAATGGATCTACATTGCAGTATGTAAGTGCATGCTGCACGTGGCAGTGACCCTCATCTGAGGAAGCTCTGATATCATATCTGCATCTTACTAGGAAGAAGTATTTTTGATTTCTCATTAAAATTTTTCCGATTAGGTTTTTAATAAAAGTACATCTTAGAACTGTAAGGTAACTTCTGCATCTTGAAGAAAAGGCAAAGGTCTCATTACATTTTACAAAAATATCTTCAAAGAAGTGGTCAATGTGTTTAGCATCAGATTATTTTTACTATTTGGATTTTTTAATTAATTAAACTATATTTACTTTACATTTTGATCACATGCTCCCTTCCTTTCCTCCCAGTTCCTCCCTTTCACCTCCCCTTCAACACATTTACCCCTCCATCCCTTATTCTCCCATGGATATCAATTTGCTTTGGCATATAAAGTTGAAGTTAAGACTATGGGCATATTCTCCATTTAAGTCTAGACAAGGCAGTCCAGTTACAGGAAAGGAATTCAAAGGTAGGCAACTTAGTAAGAGATAGCCCGTGCTCTCAATTTGGTAGTCCTACATGAAGACCAAGCTGCACAACTGTTACATTTGTGCAAAGGGCCTACATCCATCCCATTCATGTCCTCTGGTTGAAAGTTCAGTCTCTATAAACACCAATGTGCCCACATTAGTTGAATATAGATTTTTTGACATCTCCTCAACCCCTCTGGCTCTTTATTCACACCCTCTGCCTTCCACGGGATTTATCAAACTCTGCTTAATGTTTAGCTATGAGTCTGCACATCTGTTTGTCTGCAAGTATAGCAAAAATATCATTAAAAGTGTCAGGGGTGTTCCCTTTCATGGCATGGTAGTCATTGGTTGCCCCTTCCCTTAATTTCTGTTCCATATTTAATCCTTCATATCTTGTGTGCAGGATGAATTGAGGGTCTAAGATTTTGTGACTTGGTTAATGTCCAAATCTTTATATTGGAATTTTTGCCTGGTTATAGGACAAAGACAGTTCAGACTCCACATCTCCATTGGTAGGTGTCTTAGCCAAAATCACCCTGATAATCTGGGAGTTACTACTATCCTAGGTTTCTAATACTTCCTAAAGATACCTCCCTTTCCCCCAATTGCAGTTGTTTCTCCAGGATTCTCTCCCTCTATTCTTCCCACAACTGATGTCTCCCGCACTGTCTAATCTATTTCAGCTTCTCACAGAGATTGAACACCTATATCCATTTAGTATCTTTGGAATCTGTGGATAATTATATGTTGTCCTGTACTTTATGACTAATATCCACGTATAAAGGAGTACATAACATGTTTGTAATTCTTGGTCTCTGCTACGTCACTCGGGATGAGTTTTTCTAGTTACATACACTTGCCTGCAAATTTCATGGTGTCTTTTTTTAATGGCTGACTGACATTTTATTGTATAAATGTACCACATTTTCTTTATCCATTCTTTGATTGAGGGACATCAAGGTCGTTTCCAGGTTCTGGCTATTATGTATAACGCTGCTATGAACAAATTTGACTTAGTAACTTTGTATGGTAGGGCTTCTTTTGGGTATATGACAAGGGTCGTGAAGTATATTAAGTCCCAAATTTCTAAGAAACTATTAAATTGATTCAAATGTGATTGTAAAAGTTTGAGTGTTTCTCAATGGGGGAATGTTTCTATTGTTCCACATCCTCATCAACAAGTACTGTCACTTGAGTGTTTGATCTTAGAAATTCTGATGGGTGTATGAATGACTCTCAAAATCATCATAATTTGCATTCCCCTAATGACTAAGGATATTGTCTAATTTTTTGTCCATTAGAGCTTCTGTGAGGTGCTGAGAAGAATGTTTCTTTTCTGTTTGAGTTGAAGGTTCTGTAGATATCTGTTAGGTTCATTCGAGTCATAAAGCCCTCTAGTTCCATTGTTTATCTGTTTAGTTTTTCTCTTAATGTCTTGTGTATTGGTTACAAGATCATCGTCCACTATTAATGTGTATAGTTCAACGCATAATTTAAGCCTTAGTAATTTTCTTTTTAAAATGGGTGCCTTGTCTATTATGGGAGAGATATTCAGGGTTGGGACTTCTGCTCTAACTCGTTCTGCATTTTAGAGTCTCTACTGATATCAGATGTAATTCTGATAGGTTTGACTTTGCATTTTACTTGGTCTATTTCCCTTGCATTTATAATTTTATTTGTTCTGAACACTTAATATTTTGATTATTATTCAGGAAGATTTTTCTTTTGTTAGAGCTATTTGATGATCTGTTGTGTTATTGTATATTTATAGGCATCTCTTTCTTTAGGTTAGTAAAATTACTTTCTGTGATATTGTTAAAAATATTTTCAGAATCTTGGAGCTGTGATTATTCCCCCTCCTCCTCTTCCTCCTCCTCCTCCTTCTTCTCCTCTTCCTCCTTCTCTTCTTCTTCTATTCCCATTATTCTTAGGTTTAATCTTTCCATAGTGTTATAGTTTTGCCTGGATATTTTTTGTCAGGAACTTAGATTTAACATTTTTGGGAAAATGAACCAATTTCTTCTCTTTTATCTTCTATGAATAATATTTCCTCAACAGTATAGTGTATTCTGTTGGTGATGCTTCTGTAGTTTCTGTTTTCTTACCTAGGCTTTCCACCCCTAGAATTCTGTCACTTTGTGTTTTCTTCATTTGTTCTATCTTCATTTTTAAGGTCCTTAACAGTTGTATTCATCTCCCTGACCTGTTTGATGACATTTCCTGTATTTTTAGGGGATTCATTAATTTTCTCTCTAAAGGCTCCTATTGTCTTCTTAAGATTGGACATAAAGTCATTTCCTGTGCTTTAGTTGTATAAAAATATCCAGGCCATGCTGTAGTGCAATAGCTGACCTCTGGTAGTACATTTCCTTGGCTGTTGTTGATTGTGTCCTTATGTTTGCTTTACCCATGTGTGTTTTATGGTTGTTATAGGTTTTAATGATGATTTCTGAGTTTATGTTTGTTTTTAATTTTCCCCTTGTTTCTCTTTCCTCTCTGTTTTTGTCTTGAATGGCCTGGGTTTTTGTGACTGGTCAGGAGACTTCATGTCCAGTAGTCTGTCTCAGCTGGTTTTTTGTGACCTACCTAGCCTCTGTGGTTTTGTGTCCTAATCTTGCTTCTAGGATCTCTAGTACCAGCATAGCCTATGATCCTGATGACAGAGTTTCTTGGCCTCCCAGAATTCAGGAGTAGTGGGCTCAAAAATGAAGTACAAAAGTATGGTGCAACTTAAGGCTGTTCAGTGTGCTTTACGAGGAAACGGTGGGCAACAATTTGAAGCAGTGTTCTGCATGGTGTCCCTGATGTCTGTGGGACTCCAGGAAAGCATGCTGTGCTGTAGGACAAGAAATGGAGAGCAGGGTACAACTTTCTTCACTGCAGGATAATAAACTAATTTTGTCTGCCACAGGAAAAGAACTGAGCCAATCACTCTATGTTTTTTATTTTTATAGCAAATGGTGACTTTATTTTTGTTATTATTATTGATTTGTTTGATTTGCTTTTATATTTCTCAGCATGAAAGAGGATTTTTTGAGTCTCTTTCATGTTGGGAAAGTGTTATGAGTTATTGGACCGAACTCAAATCCAGAGGCAGGTGTCTTTAGTATATTAATTTGTGTGCCAGTTTAGAAAATAAAAATACAATTAATGTCTCATAATATCTTCATGGTGCTTATTGGTAATGATAACAAAAGAAATACCAGCATTTTTATTTTTTTAATAAGAAAAATGGAGAAAGGGGGGAGGAGAGAAGAGAGAATTATGGTGAATAAAGAGAATTGAGAGAAAAAATGATATTATTAAATCCTCTTGAAAATCATAATGAAGAAATTTACTCATCTATTATTTATTTAATGTGAATGTTTACATCAGTCTTTATATATTTTTGTGCTCTAGGATGCCCACTTGACTCTTTATTATAGAAAACTAAGTTATCTAGCTACTGAGCCCTTTTATCTGCCCTCAGATTATGGCTTTGTCACACTTAATACTGGGCAATTATTGCTTTTTTAAAACATAAGTAATAAAAGAGAAACAATCACCATGGCAGATGACTCCATTGTCCCTGAAAAATATGCCTGAAGACAGCAAATGACTGAGGCACAATGATGAGAGGTTCTAGAGATGAGGAATGGCTATGTAAGTAATATTATAAAGTCAATAGAAAAAAACATGAGTGCTGTGGAGGCAGTGAAAAGCCATTTGGGTAAACAGCATGTGTGGTTGAAATCAGAATGTGTTAGCACTACATTTGGATCCTGAGATGGACAGCATATTAGTGGGCTCCAGAGGTGATGCTGTCAAAAATACCACCTCACTGGAGACTGATGTAACTAGATCCCGTACTCATAGTAGTGAGCAACTACGAACCCCAATGCATTTGTGCATTTGTATGTAGCAGTATCTATGAGTGAAAAGATTCAGGCCAGCTATCATGGCATATGCTTGTAATCTCAGTTTTGGGAGGCAAATGCTAGAAGATCAAGGGAGAAGGCCACACTGAGCTACTGAGTGAGACATTATGTGTACCACCATCCTCTCTCTCTCTCTCCCTGTCTCTCTCTCATATATATATATAATACATATATATCATATGAATATATTATTTATATATTTCATACAAATATATTTCATATAAATATAATATTCTTGGAGAAGACTCATAATGAACTTTTTAAATAGATAGGAATCAGGAAGTTCTGAAGTAAATGGGGTTTCTTCCACTGAAGATCATAGTTTCTAGCTTACTTTTAACTAGAAGTCTTCCCCTCGGGTTCTTTGGATATGGCAATGCTCTGTACATGGAAGATTTCCTGAGAACACGGTAACTAAAAGTAAGGTTCTTTTGGGATGACAGATGTTGAATATTATTAACTTCTGTTACATTAGTTATCATTAGCTATATTTTTGCTAAGTATAAGGTTATAATATTTCCTATAATTATGTAGACACCTGGAAGGCCTGAGATGAGAATAATGAAAGTTAATGAATACCAGAGATAGAAATCAGGGAGGAATAACTTAGCATCTTCACACAAGTAGCTTTGATGTGATGACTAGTGATGTAAGGAAACTGATGGATCTTTGAGATAATTAAAAAATATTATCAACTTGGATTTGATTATATATATGTATATATATACATATATATATGAAGGTTAAACAATGATTTACAGAATATTCAATGTGCAGATGTTAAAAATCCATTAGTGTTTCTGTTTTGGGATCAGTAGTTATTAAGCTCTTTGTAGGGATTTAGGTACACTCTAGTGTTCATGTGTTACTATAGCCTATAGTAAGTGTCTCCTATTATTTATGTCAGCATATAAAATGGGATACTTCCTCTTTGTGTTCTGATATTTGAGCTGTGGGATAATCAAGTCCATGACTTCTCTCCTGACCTGCAAGTGTTCAATGGTGGATGTGGAAAAATCACTAATATCCATAAAACAGCAGGATACGATAAACTAGAAGGATGCTGTTGGGAGTGAGGTTGAGGTGGGTGGGGGAGTCCTCTACAGAGGCAAAGGAGAGGAAGGGGGTGAAGAACTCTGCAAGGAGGACTGGGAAAGCAGGCAACGTTTGGAATGTAAATAAATAAAATAACTTAATAAAAATAATAAAATAGTTTGGTATTTTGCAACCATATTTGTGTTAGTATTCAGATTATTTACTTCTGATAAATTGACAGTTTTAACATAGTTTAATGAAATATTATATGTAAGCAAAGCAAATGGAAAAAAAGTAACAGAAACAAGTATAAATAAAATCTAAATCCCCAGACTTCATTAGTAAAATGGCATAACAGAATTTAAGATAACTGCCCTCTACTGAACTAAACACAGTGTGTTTTTTTAAATCATTTTGTCAATAACCTTTGTGATTATCCAAATAACTCCAAAACTATGTCAAAGTTCATATTGAAATCATGAGTTCACTAACTCAATAAATCTCTCATTTATATATGTTCATGTGTCTTTCTTTTATTTTTTTGTTTTTTGTTCTTTTTCTTTTTTTAGCATTTAATTCTTTTTTTTTCATTTGTTTTTCATCTTTATTAACTTGGGTATTTCTTATTTAGATTTCGATTGGTATTCCCTTTCCAGGTTTCCTGGTCAACATCCCGCCAATCCCTCCCCCTCCCCTATATGGGTATTCCCCTCCACATCCTCCCCCCCGTTACTGCCCTCCCCACAACAATCCCATTCACTGGGGGTTCAGTCTTAGCAGGATCAAGAGCTTCCCCTTCCACTGGTGCTCTTACTAGGCTATTAATTGCTACCTATGAGGTTGGAGCCCAAGGTCAGTCCATGTATAGTCTTTGGGTAGTGGCTTAGTCCTGGAAGCTCTGGTTGGTTGGCATTGTTGTTCATATGGGGTCTCAAGCCCCTTCAAGCTCTTTCAGTCCTTTCTAAGATTCCTTCAATGGGGGTCCCGTTCTCAGTTCAGTGGTTTAATGATGGCATTCACCTATGTATTTGCTGTATGCTGGGTGTGTCTCTCAGGAGACATCTACATCCGGTTCCTGTCGGCCTGCACTTCTTTGCTTCATCCATCTTATCTAGTTTGGTGGCTGTATACGTATGGGCCACATGTGGGGCAGGGTCTGAATGGGTATTCCTTCTGCCTCTAAACTTTGTCTCCTTATTCCCTCCCAAGTGTATTCTTGTTCCCCTTTTAAAAAAGGAGTGAAGCATTCATATTTTGGTCATCCTTCTTGAGTGTCATGTGTTCTGTGCACCTAGGGTAATTTGAGCATTTGGGCTAATATCCATTTATCAATGAGTGCATACCATGTGTGCTTTTCTGTGATTGGGTTACCTCACTCAGGATGATATTTTCCAGTTCCCTCCATTTGCCTATGAATTTCATAAAGTCATTGCCATTTGTGGTGGCGCCTGCTGGTAGGATTTGCTGAAGGAGGCAGAGGCAAGAGGATCACGAGTTCTAGGCCAGCCTGGGCTACACATTTATCTCTTTTTTAAATTCTATCATTTTACTTCAATGAAGAATAAAGATGACGTATTTCAATGTGAATATGTTTCAGTGTCCAATGCATTTAATTTTGCTTAACTGATAAGGAATATTTATTTTTCTCAATGTTTCTATCATTTTTGTCTGTCACTGAACTTGGTTTGTTTGCCACTTATCTTAAAGAAAAATGCATTTCACATTGAGAAAAATCAATGTGTAATAAAATGAACAATTAAAGTTGCACAGACTGTAAGATTCCTTTGTCATTTGTTTTAGTAGTCTTTCATTGACTTTAACAATTTAAACAAAAGGCCCTTTGAATTACATGTTTCTGATGATTATTTCATTTATATATTATATTTAGAATATATGTGTGTTTGTGTGTGTGTGGTGTGTCTGTCAGAAAGATAGAGAGATAGAGATACAGATACAGAGATATAGAACCAATGCTCAAGACATTTTTAATGAGGTCATTGTTTTTGATATCTGATAGCACTGCATTGTGCAAATATTCCTCATTTTCTGTGTCTATTTCTCTGTTTCCAGGTTCTGGCTATTATAAAAAAGGCTGTTATGAACACAGTGGAGCATGTGTCCTTGTTATATGTTGAAGCATCTTTTGGGTATATGCCTAGGAGTGATATAGCTGCCTCCTTAGGTAGTACTAGGTCCAAGATTCTAAGGAACCTACAGACTGATTTCCAGAGTGACTTTACCAGTTGGCAATCCCACCAACAATGGAGGAGTGTTCCTCTTTCTCCATGTCCTTGCCAGCATCTGCTGTTACCTGAGTGGGAATCTCAGGGTTGTTTTCATTTCCCTGATGACTAAGGATGTTGAACATTTCTTTAAGAGCTTCTCAGCCATTCGAGATTCCTCAGTTGAGAATTCTCTGCTTAGATATCTGCCCATTTTTAAATGGGCTTATTTGGTTCTCTGACGTCTAACTACTTGAGTTCTTTGTATATTTTGGATGTTAGCCCTTTATTGGATATAGGGCTGGAAAAGATCTTTTCCCAATCTGTTGGTTGCTGATTTGTCCCATTGACAGTGTGCTTTGTCTTACAAAAAGTTCTCAGTTTTTATCAGATTCCACTTGTCTACTTTTTATCATAGATCATAAGCCATTGCTGTTCTGTTCAGGAAAATTTCCCCTGTGCTAATTGTTATCATAATTTTTGTCATGTTTACCCAGCAAGAAAGATTGTAACCAATTGCATCATTTGACTAGCTTCTCTCTTTCCCTTTAATGTTCTGTCATTATAATGTTAAAATCAACTTGATAACGTGTATACATTTCATTATTTCCTAATCAAAACTTTGAAGTAGTTTTATAGAATATTTTTATTTTTCTGTATACTTTTCCTCTTCATCTATTAACTTTCTTCATTTTCAAATCAAAATATAATCATATTATTTTTTGCTTTTTCCTTTCCTTTCATTGACCCTTTTGTATCCTTCCATGATATTATATATTAATAGATAATTTCAACTTTCTCAGATCCTTTTGTGTTGCATGTATGTATAGACTTAAAGGACTGACTATGTGTGATTGGATAACAATTAGGTGCTCCTCCTTGGGGAGTCTCGGTTGTTTTTATTCTGCAATTGCATGTAGTTTTTTGTTTATCTAGTAGCAGGCATCCGAGTCATCTGGATCTTGCAATACTTTGTCTTCCTAGTCCATGAATTTTCTCAAACCCTGTATGTATGGATTCATTGTAGAAGAGCAATAGGCGACTTGGAACTCACAAGTCACTGATTCCCGTATTTAGATAGTCATAATCACTTTAAATACTTCCATCTACTGCCAAAAATGGTTTTGTGGTGAACAATGAGAGTTAAACTTATCTATGGGTATAAGAACAGTATTTAAAATACAGTTAGACATATTATTGGTTTAGGAAGATTCAAACAGTTCTCTAGAGTTTGCAACCTCTCTAGACATGGGTATTTGACTATGTTAACACTATTAATTAGTATTTTTTCTATCGAATAGTCCTTAAATACAATTAGACAGCTGCTTGTTATTCAGACAATAAAAGAACTAGTATTTCATTGTATTATGTTCTGTTGCTTAGTATAACTGTAATGCCTTGCCTTGGTGGTCATTATTGTAATTCACAAATTTTACACCTAGGTAGGACAATTGACTGCCTCATTTCCTTCGCAGCTTGCATATCATCTCTGAGAGCTAGTTTTTAAGGAAGTCTCTAGGTCAGTTACAAGTCAGTTCTTCCAAGTCCTTTGTCTGAAGTGGGTGGTATGTTCTGTAACAGTGTGCTACCTCATGTTCTGAGAGGCAACTACAAGCAGAGAAAATGGCTTTTATTATTTTGGTAGTGTCTTAAACTCCTAAGGAAATTTCTTATATTTGGTATTGGAATTTTTGTTCGGTAATCTAAGGCTCTCTGGTGAAACATTATATTCTATATCATAACATCATTTAAACTCTATATAATCCACATGCATGTATACCAATGTACATCTACACATATATACCACATCTTTCATCTCTTTGTATATATACATTACATATAATATGTTGTGAATCTATTGTGCATAATATATAAATTTCCTTTTTATAAAGATTGTGACTTATGAGTTGGGTGCCTTTCTGACATGCTGGTCTCTGTTTCCAGTTGTCCTTTCTCTGTCTGTGCCATATAAACACTGCCTCTGTGTCATTTCTTATGCAGAACTGTCTTCAAACCACCAACACATTAGTCTTATTCTTTTAGTTCCACCTCAATGAGTTCATTTAAATCAATGACTTTTGCAATGAGCTATCTGTAAATACAGGTACATTCTGAAGTACACAGAGTGTACCTCAACATATGAGTTACCTAGAGTTCATCCAATCAGTGTCAGTTCATCAGTGTCATTTGAGGAAATGCTTTAAATGTCGTGAAAAATCTGTAAAAGTATTCAGAATATTCTGTATAATATTTCTGATAGTTACATTAATAAAGGTTAGAATGAACAGCGTGTTCTCAGCAAGATCAGGATAAATGACTTAATTGTAGAGCTGTAAGATAAATATCAGAGTGATTAAAAGTTTAAGTTTCCAAACCCTCTTCTTACACAGTGGCAGAGACTTCAACATGAATCAGAACAACCATACCATTTTCTTATTATAGTTTTATGTTTTAATCCTGAAGAGCATATTACGGATTGATTATCTTCATGGAATGAGATACACACACACACACACACACACACACACACACACACACACACACGAATTCATATAAATTTATGCATTTCAACATATGCACAGTGTATTTTGATTTTAGGTCTCAGCTTTGCATTTCATCCATTTTCATCTGGCTACAAATGTCTGTAATCTAAAAAAATTAAGGATGTGGGTACTTTAGGAATAATAATAAATAATCCAAAATATAATTAAGCAATGAAAAAAAATAGTATTTACTAGGCATCAACAATAAATTTTTTGATTAGCCATTCTCACACATTAAATGCCTTAATCCAAGGGCAGAAAGAAAGGCTAAATGACAACTGTGTTTAGCATTCACAGTCTGTGTGTAACCAGTTGGTTGTTATCATGACTGACATATGTGAGTACTCACCGTGAAGAAATTATACTTTTATACTTTTTTCAAGTATAATTTTCTTAAGCATTGTACAATGTATATATATGTTGAAATATCACATGGTCCTCTCAGCTATACATATAATGTATGTATCCATGTATTGTTGAAAGTAATTTCATTAATAATAATTTAATAAATGCTCTTTTAAGAAAAGATTAGCATGATAATAAAAACTGATTGCCTTGCATCTTTGGTCCTCAATCTAAGCATCACATCTTGTGGTAAGAAAAATTCCATCCTGTCTTTCTGTGAAATCCATACCATATGTGATTTGCTATAACTGAATACTTAATAGGAATAAAAAACTTACATAAAAGGTAAAATAAGGAACACAAATTGTTAACAGTTATTCTTTCTGTGTAATAGGGGTAAAAACCCATTCTGCATACTATCCAATTCAGAAAAATTGGAAACTCTGAAATTCTCTTGAGCTTACCCACAAATGAAATTTGAGATATTGTCACTCCTATAATCATATGAGAGGCTAAGCTTTTTCTAGTTCTCTTTATTTGGGGTTCATTGAAGAGTATGTAGCAGGGGGCACATGCAAATGATTCTGAAACCTAATCTTGCAGGAATCAGGGCTGTTGCATGGCAATTAGATTCAAAGATCAAGGGAAGTAGGCCCACCAAAGAGAGACAGGGTGTCTAAAGCAAACATAATAACTGTTCATATCCCAATGAATCATGTGCTATCGAAAAAGTTATTCAAATAATATGTTTGTAGTTAGGTGTTATTTTTTATTGGATAATTTATATATTTACACTTCAAATGTTATCCCCTTCCTCCATCTCCAATTCCCCCTCATCCCTCCCCCAGCTACTATGAGGATGCTCAGCTGTTAAAGTCTAGGCTCACAACCAAAAATCTAAGTTTTTAGGAGTTTTAATGCTTTAGGGAAATTGTGCTTTTTTTGTACCCAATAAAATGCTTCTCTTTTAATTAAGGAAGCATTATCTTGCTCTAGAATCCAACAAAGCAGTGGTATAATGAAACAATTAAAGTGGGTCTTATTCATTAGCAAAAACTTTATTATACTGTTTAGATGCCAAGGGAAGTAATTATATGAAGTTGTGATGGCATGTGTTATAAATTTAGGAGATAATTAATTCAAAATATAACTGTTATAAATAGAAGCAGAAAAACCCCACCTTCTACAAATGTCTATCACTATCATACTATGTTGTGTGAGACATGAAACATTGTTAATATTTACAAAGTAAAAATGAAGCTGGCATTACAAATTATATATTCTGTCTTTCAGGAGAGAACAGTAAATTGAGCCATATTATCTCCTGACTTTCTACAATAACAGAAAAGTAATAGTGAAAAGTACTCATTTAAAACGGTTTCCCTTGATTCTATTAAATCCCTCGTTTACATAGATTGAGAGATTTTTCTAAGGTAAATAATAGAGAACTGCTCTTTGAAATTTAATGAAAAACTTTGTATAGTGCTTTGATTTAAAAAGAAAGGCACATGAGAGGTTATCCACCTGTAAATGTAAACCACGGTAAAAGAGCTGCTGAAACGCTCACTGGAGTACAGCGGAGAATGTGAGAAATTGATTGATAATTTAATAAAATTTAATAAAATATCTGTGAGTTGACTTGTGCAAATATCATTCTTCTGTTAGAATAAAATCTGACTTGATATTGTGAGTCAAAATTTCCATCTTTATTAAAGAACTGCCAATTCAGAACATAGTCTATGAATAGTCTTCATGGTGTGATGACAGCACCTCTATTTTATTTTTATTAATAGACATTAACTATGCGGGTTACATTAGAATTCAGTGCAGCCACAAACTGCGATTATATGAATAATTAGCAATTAGTTCTCATAGAGTTTCGAGAAAACTAAAGGAATATGCCAATGATGAACTCCCCATTTTCTTTTCTGAAATCCTTTTTCCTAGTAACAAATATCCATTCACAATTCAGAGTTCATGACTATAATTTAATTCATGAGTACTAAATGCACTCCTTCTCACATGATCATCTAAAAGCAATATAAAACCAAGCATTTTGATATATCATGAACCAAATTATTTTTCTGTGTATTTTATAGCTATACATACTTGAAGCAGTAAAAAAAGTATTTCTTTGGGTTTGTAAATGCATATCCATAGCATGTTTATTTTTACTGTATCATGCACAATTAATGTGATTGATTGGCATTACATACCAGAAAGCAACAATAGTTGGGAGTCTTTTGTCAAAACATAGAAACAATTTCTCTTGAACAGTCACTTTCTCACAAAAGGTCAGGTTAACTAGAAGTTGAAGCCAACAGTAAGAATATTGATTTTCTTGACTTTTAAGGTTATTCATGTATATGTTGATTTGGTTCAAACTGAAAATATTTTAGGAGTATTTACAGAATCTGCAGAGGAGACTAGGTTACTCTTGCATTTCAGTTGCATGATTAATAAGCTTTAGGCTGAACAGAGTTGCTTAGATGATATTTGTTGATTTAATTTATAACTTTTATAGTTTTGATTTTTATAAATTTTATTTTTCTTGGATATTTTATGTATCTACATTTCACATGTTATACCCTTTCCCCCCCTCTCCAATACCCCCTCTACCTTCCCTCTGCTTCTATAAGTATGCTCCCACTCCCACCCACCCACTCCCACCTCAATGCCCTGGCATTCCCCTACACTTGGGAAATGAGCCTTCACAGGACCAAGGACTTTTCCTCTTATTGATGCTGGACAATGTAATTCTCTGCTACATATGCAACTGCAATTTTGGGTCCCTCCATGTATGCTCATTGTTTGGTGGTTTAATCCCTGGTAGCTCTGGAGGGGTCTGGTTGGTTGATACTGTTGTTTTTCCTATGGGGTTGTAAACCTCTCAACTTATTTTTCTAGCAAGTATATGCAGTATAGAAAACATTCTAAATAATGTATCTTGTGACTGAGCTTACATAAATATTCTGGTACAAATAAAACATTTTTTATCTTTTATTAATCATTTCATTGTTTACATCTTAAATGATACGTCACTTCCCAGTTAAACCTCCACACACCCACTCCCACATCCATACTCGCCCTTAGTCCCCGTTGCCACTATGAGAGTGCTCCCCTACTTACATACCATCTCCTGCCCTACTGCTCCACCATATCCCTACATTGGGTTACCAAATCTGCACAGGATCAAGGACCTCCCCTCCCACTGATATCAGACAAGGCCATCCTCTGCTGTATATGTATCTGGAGCCATGGATCTTTACCTTCACACTCCTTGGTTGGTGGTCCAGTCCCTGGAAATGCATGATTTCTAATTGGAAGAAAAAAACAAAAAACACTAAACATTGAATTATTTTTAAATAATATTTTTATTCTTCTCTCATGCAATACAACCAGAGTCCATTTTTCTCTTCATCCTTTCTTCTAATTCTCTTCCTTCTACCTCCTCTCTACCCCAGATTCACTCCTCTTCTGTTTTTCTGCAGGAGGAAACCAGGCTTCTCAGGGATATCAGCAAAACACAGTAGAACAAAATGATATAAGGCTAGATACAAACCCTTATATCAAGACTAGATAAGGCAACCAAAAAGGAGGAAAAATGTCCCAGGGGAAGGCAATAGAGTCAGAGACCATCCCCATTTCCACTTTACAAACCCTATAAGGGCACCAAACTGAACAGCCATAGCAAATATGCAAAGGACCTAGTATAGACCCTGCAGTCTCTGTAAATGCCACTTCCTTCTCTATAGCTTTGTAGTAGAGCGTGTAATCTGGGATTGCGTTACATCTAGGTGCTGTTTCACTGTACAGTTTTTTTCACATAAAGTTGGGTATAGTCCTTTTAACATCTATAAAAAAATCTATGGAAACTTTGATGGGGATTGCATTGAATCTGTAGATTCTTCTTGACAACATGTTCTTTTTGATTATGTTATTCTATAAAAACATGAGGATGGAGGTTCTGTACATCTGATATCTTCCTCATGTTTTTCTTCAGAGTTGATCTTTTTGTCATACAAATCTTTTGCTTGCTTGGTTAGAGTTGCCCCAACATATTTTATATAACCTGTGGCTATTATAAAAGGTGTTGATTCCCTGATTAATTTCGTATGACTTTTGCCTTTTATATACAGGAAGGCTACTTAATTTTTAATTAATCTGTCTAGCTACTTCACTGGAGGTGTTTATCAGCTGTAGAGGTTGCTTGCTAAAATTTTGGGGTTTACTTATATACATTATCATGTCATCTAAAAATTATGATTTTTTTTTGATTTTTTTGTTTCAAATTGATTCTTCTTGATCTTCTTCCATTATCCCTTTGCTCTAGATAGAAGTTCCAGTAAGATAATAAGTAGAGAGTAGACAGATTTCCTTGTTCCTGATTTTAGTGGAATTGTGTTTATTCTTCTTCCATTCCATTTGATGTTTGAGGCTGGTGAGTGGTGATAAGCAGGGAAAGGGGGTAAGGGAGTTGGGGGTGCAGGGAAGTTGGAGATGGGGGAGGGGAGTTGAAGATATTGTTAGAGGACACCAAGTAAGTAGAGGAGGTCTGTAGCCTGGTGGCCTGCCTAGAGTTCTGCTGGTTGGTGTGGTCTCTTGTAGAGCAGGGAATCTCCACAGGAGTTGGGGTATAGGATATAGTTATTTGGAGGGGAGGCGAATTGAGAAACAGGAATATCAGATGGGGTTCACCAAGACAGTGGAAGAGGTCCACGTGCAGGCAGCCTACCTCGTGTTCGACTTTTGTTCATTCTTGGGGCTTTTCATTTTGTTCTCATTTCATTAATGTCTTAGTTTTCTATTTTATTGCCATGACAGAACACCACGACCAAAATCTAAACTGTGCAGAAAGAGATTATTTGGCATATACTTCCAGATCATAGCCCATCATTGGAAGAAGACAGGACAGGACCTCCTCAAGAAGAGCTGGAGTCTGGAAGCAGAAGCTAATACCGAGGGCATGGGGCATTGGCAGGGAAGCAGGCCCATAAGTGCTATTTACTGGTCTGCTTCTCATGACTTGCACTGTCTGTTTCTTGTAGAACCCAGAACTACAATCCCAAGTATGGTACCATGTACCATGGGCTGGACCATTCCCCATTTATCATTAATTGAGAAAATACCTTAAAACTTGATCTCAGTAAGGTATTTTCTCTGCTGAGGCTCCTTCCGCTCTGATAGTTTAGCTTGTGTCAAGTTCTCACACAAAACCAGCCAGTAAAATTAATTTCTCCAATGTTTTATTCCTTCATTGTTATAACTGGATATTTCCTTTATATACATTTCAAATGTTATTCCCCTTCCTAGTTTTCCTGCAGAAACCCCCTGTCCCTTCCCTCAAATCCCTGTCTCCATGAAGGTGCTCCCACACCCACCTATCTACCTCCATCCTGCCTCCCGGCCCTGGCATTCCCCTACACTGGGGCATCTACCTTTCACAGGACAAAGCCCGACAAGGCCATTCTCTGCTACATATGCATGTGGAACCACATGTTGCTTCATATGTACTCTTTGATTGGTGATTTAGCCCCTGGGCTGTCTGGGCTGTCTGGTTGGTTGATAGTGTTGTTCTTTGAATGGGGTTGCAGACTACTTCAGCAACTTCAGTCCTTTCTCTAACTCTTCCATTGGGGAGCGTGTTCACAGTCCAGTGGTTGGCTGTGAGCATCTGCTTCTGTATTTGTCAGATTCTGGCAGAGGCTCTCAGGAGACAGCTGTATCAGGCTCTTGTCAGCATGTACTTCTTGGCACTCCAATAGTGTCTGGGTTTGGTGACGGTGTGTGGGATGGAGTCCCATGTGTGGCAGTCTCTGCTCCAAATTTTTCTCTATATCTCCTTCTACGAATATTTTTTTCTGTCTTCTTCTTGAGCTGAATATGCACTGTGAATTGTATCTTGGGTATTCCAACCTTTTGAGCTAATATCCACTTATGAGTGAGTGCATATCATGTGTGTTCTTTTATGATAGTATTACTTCCCTCAGGATGATATTTTCTAGTTCCATCCATTTGCCTAAGAATTTCATGAAGTCATTGCTTTTAATAGCTGAGTAGGACTGATTGTGTAAATGTACCACATTCTCTGTAATCATTCCTCTGTTGAGGGACATCTGGGTTCTTTACAGCTTCTGGTTATTATAAATAAGGCTGCTATGAATATTGTGGAGCATGTGCCTTGTTATATGGTGGAATGTCTTTTGGGTACATGACCAGGAGTGGTATAGCTGGGTCCTCAGTTAGTACTATGTCCACTTTTCTGAGGAGGTGCCAGGCTGATTATTACAGAGTGGTTGTACTAGCTTGCAATCCCACCAACAATGTAGGAGTGTTCCTCCTTCTCCATATCCTCATCAGCATCTGCTGTCACCTGAGTTTTTGATCTTAGCCATTCTGACAGCTGTGAAGTGGAATTTCAGGGTTGTTTTGATTTGTATTTCCCTGATAAATATGGATGTTGTACATTTCTTTAGGTACTTAATGGCCATTTGATATTCCTGAGTGGTGAATTCTCTGTTTAGCTCTGTACCCTATTTTTAATAGGGTTCTTTGATTCTCTGTAGTCAAACTTCTTGCATTCTTTGTACATATTGGATATTAGCCTGGTATCATATGTAGGATTGGTAAAGATCTTTTCCCAATCTGTTGGTTGCCATTGTCTCCTATTGCAAAGGGCTTTGTAATTTTATAAGGTCCCATTTGTCAATTTTGATCTTAGAGCATAAGTCATTGCTGTTTTGGTCAGGATATTTTCCTGTATGAGGCTCTTCCTCACTTTCTCTTCTATTAGTTTCAGTGTAACATTCACTTTTCCTTAATATCTCTTAACATCAATGGACTCAATTCTCCAATAAAAAGACATAGACTATCTGACTGGATATGTAAACAGGACCCAGCATTATTTTTTTGCATACAGGAAATGCACCTCCAGAGTAAAAGTTTTGGGAAATTTTTTCCAAGCAAATTGTCCCAAGAACCAAGCTGAAGTAGCCATTCTAATATTAAATAAAATTGACTTTCAAACAAAAGTTATTAAAAAAGATAAGGAAGGACACTTCATACTTGTCAAAGGATCAATCTACCAAGATGAATTATCAATTCTGAACATCTATTCTCCAAGTGCAAGGACACACATATTCAAAAAAGAAACATGACTTAAGCTCAAAGAACAACTTGCACCTCATACAATAATACTGGAATATTTCAATAACCATTGTCATCAATGGACAGATCATAGAAACAGAAAATAAACATAGACATAGTAAATCTAACAGAAGTTATGAACCAAATGGATTTAACAGATATCTATAGAACATTTCATCCTAAAACAAAAGGATATATCTTCTCAGCACCACATGGTACCTTCTCCAAAATTGACTATATAATTGGTCACAAAACAGTCCTCAACTGATACAAGAAGATTGAAATAATCCCTTGAATCCTTCTATCAGATCACCATAGACTAAGGCTGGTCTTCAGTAAACTTTTAACACTGAGTCACGTTGTATAGGAATTTAAAGTTGGTCCAGAGACCAGTTTTACTATGATAGTTTTAGCAATCAAGGTATTCTTAAAAATACTTTTTTGAGACTGTATAACTACAGTTCAGAAGGTTACTAGACACTATCATAGGGAATATCCCAAGAGTAAACAAATTAAACTTTGTGAAATTAAAAATCTTCTGTATAACAAAAAGCCAGTATCAAAAAAAATGAAAGGAAGAAAGAGAGAAAGAAAGAAAAGAAAAAGAAAAGGAAAGAAAAAGACACTCTCAAGAATGAATAGAAAAAAACAGGAAAGGTCAGTAATACTTTAGATAAGAAATTGAATACAGAATTATAACTAGTTTTGAAATTAACATTAAAGAAAAGCTCCCCCAGAACCTAAACTGAAAACAAATCTTCTAAATAAAAAATAAACTAATAAACTGAATGCAAAGCTCTCAAAGGAAAACAAATGTTACAATTACACTTTTAGATATGTTTTATATTCATTTCACTAGGTCAATGAAAATTTAAAGCAGAAAGAGATTCATTCCACTTAATACTCATCAGACTGTCAGAATGCTAATCATTAGGAAAAATGCCAAATGCTGGTGATAGTGTGGACAAAGAGAACTGTGCCATACGTCTTGGAGAATATAAACAATTTGTGACATTAAGGAAGTCAAAAGTATAGTTTGTCTGCAAACCAAAAAGTGAAACCATTGCATGACCTTGAAATCTACTTTTCAGATTATGCTGGCGGAGTCCAAGTTGTACCAGAGTAATACTTTGCTGTACCAGAGAGATTCTTATAAATCTGTATTCATTGGTACATTATTAAAAGTTCTAAAATATTGAACATGTTTATATATTCATCAGTTGATAAGCAAATGAAAAAATATGATATAATATACAATGAAGTTTTTATTCATCCATAAAAAAATAAAAACATGAATTTGTGTGATAATGGACAGAAATTACTATTATACTCTGAAGAAATACAGACTCAGAAAAAACATGCTGCATTTTTCTTATATAAATATCCTAGATTTTAATTTTTATACATATATATGCATGTGTTTATGATAAGATGTAGAGTAAAAAGACTTGAGGGAATACTGAGCCCTAAAAATGAGTGCTTTTAGTGGAAAGCACATAACCCAAAATTAAAAGGTGACAAGTTATGGAGGAGAGTTGCAGGAAGGCACAGAGACAAGGGGGTATCAAGGCAGGAGGAGAATTAACAAAACAAAGCATGCATTGCTGGAAATATCATAATGAAGCCCATTACTTTTCAGAACAAATAAGAAAAATATAAATTAAAAAGCAATATTAAAATCAGAGTGCTTCACACTCATTATATTTATTTTTGCTACTGTCCCTAGCTTGTTTTCAGACAGGACCATGGCTCTTCATCATCTTAGTTGTTCTTCCTCCTGTTCTTATTCTTTCCTGGACCTTGTTATTGTTTTTTTTTTTTCGGAGCTGGGGACCAAACCCAGGGCCTTGCGCTTCCTAGGTAAGCGCTCTACCACTGAGCTAAATCCCCAGCCCCTTGTTATTGTTTTAATGAATCCATGGTTGCGGTTGATGGAAAGCTGACACTTTACAGTCAGAATAAACATAGATAAGAACAATTGCACACTAACTAATCTGAAAGACTATTTATGACTGAACAATATATACTATATACTACACTATATACTATAGTATATATACTAGTATTATTTACTATATTATTAGTCATTATTTTAAATTAACTACACAATGAAATATTCCTATATCATTATTAACTATAGATATTTATTGAAGATGTTCAAAGAGGTATTTAGAATTTCATAGCATAGAATTATGTTATTTTGGCTCTCTCATTCTATACATTTTATAATATAAATATTTAATATTAAAACATAAATTATTAAAGAGCTACGTGAAACTTTCAGCTCCCAAATCATCAGTAGATTATGCATACTCATTCATGTGATACATAAATTTGTAAATAACATTTCAGCATGGCTTTCTCTTGGTATCAGTACTATATTAAGATGCCAACATTGCCTTTATAAAGAAACAAAAAGCAAGATCTGATTTTTATTTAACTCTCATCAATGCAAATTTACAGCAAATTTCTTCTATTCAAACAACCAAGATGCTGGTTAGTGAATCACTATGTGAAATAAAGACAGATTCAGCATCCCTTCTCTGAACTAATGTTTTAAGATAGGCAATATCCACCTAAATAAATTGCAAATTATAAAAATACTAAAACATATTTTGGAACAAATTCCCCAAATCAATTACATACAAAGAACTATTTTTAATACAAATATGTGATATTCTCATACATATGTATTGTGTTAAAAATTAGGAAGTGCTGATTTTCTAAAATGTTAATTAATGAAAACATAATTATTGTTCTCAATTTACCATTGTCATCATCATCACCACCATCATCATCATCCTCATCATTATAACATCTCTTACATAAGAGTTCTATTTTTTTAACATAATGTGTAGTATATATGTTATATTTTGTAATTATTTACCTAAAAATAATTATCAGAAGGAGCATGAATTAAATTTTAGAGTGATTTTAATTAATTATTAGGTATTATTTGCACACTAATTCTAAAGTAAACTTTGAAATTAAAAATATATGTTTTAGAATCAGTGAGGTGCATACATTTTATCAAGCTATGTTTTACTGGTGATAACATGTTTTGCTAGTTTTTATAACATGGTTGTTTTAAGATAATATAACTTCAATTTCTTACAATATTCAAGTTTCTAGTTTAGATGAAGAATTTCTGCTTGTAAGGAAGCAGGTAAAAAACAGAGACCAGATATATGAAAGCTCTTACAAGATGTAGACATCAGGGAAGAAAGGGCAGTGACCCTCTGAAAAGGCAATCACCCATGTGAGAACCATGGCTCTGCAGGGAATGGAGTAGACAGTTTGTAGACCATCACGAAGGGATAACACATTTTTTTCTGAGTTGAAATTGAACAGAGAGTCTATAGAGACTCAGGCAGTGAGAGTTCAAAGCACACATTACTTGGAAAGAGCTACAGAGGGGGAAAGAGGGCACCAGCAGAAGTTCTTACTCCAGTCTTTCTCTGAGTCCTCAGGGTTTGCAATGTTTTCTTTCCAGGTATCTGGTCTACCATTAATTCCTCTTCTACTGTATTCTAGAGTAGATATGAGAAAATTTACTGTTACAGTGGAAAAATCAAGGGAAAGTTTGCCTGTTGTACAGTCCCTGGATACCAGAGGGGACTTGTAATAATACTTTTACTGCCATTCAGAGCAAACATTTCATAACCCAGGAAGCAAACACTTATAGAATTCACGAGTTGTGTCTTAGGTCAAATATAACATTGGATTACTGACAGTTCTGGACCACACAGACAAAGCTTAATAGTCAAAATACAAAATAGACCAAATTGTTCCTAAGTAACTTAGCTTCCTGCTAGAATATTAGGCAGAGATAAATAAAGAAAAAGTATGAATTACATGTAAAATAACTTCTGTTCAGTTGATATTCAGCAGAAATGTGCTGTCATGACAAGAACCTATAATCCCAACATTCTAGAGGCAGAGGCAGGAATAAACCAGCATTGAATATGTAGTGAGCTTCAAGCTAGCATGAGCTACATAAAGCCTTGTCTCACAAAACGAGCAACAAAAATATACAATAAAACTGAAAGAAAGAAAAGAATGAATCTATCTCTTATGTAAAGAATCAGAAAATTAGAATAAAAATTAGAAATACCAATTACTTACAATAAACTTTTATATGACAGACATTATTGAAACTGTGACTAAGAAACACTATAAAGATATCATAATGCATTCTATATATTGTAACCACTTGAAGAGTTAGTGTTTTAATTAGAAATATAGAACATAAAAGTAAAATGTAAATTGTACTTCTAAATTGAAAACCACATCACATAATATAAAAAATACAAAATGGACAGAAATATACCAGAAAGTGAAGTTTCAGGAACTGAATATCAATTGCAGAATATGTATAAAATGAAATATAGATACACATAACAGTCGGAAAAAAAGGTTTAGTCCTTGATAGGCAAACTACAGGCATCAAATGGAAGTGTAATTGAGCTCCTACAAATAGAGGGAAAGTGGAACAGAAACATCTAAATTTCCATTTTGTCAAAAAACTATAAATCAGAGAATTTGTAAAGGTTAACCATTACTTAAAGCAAAAACGATGGGGAGATACATAGTCAATGATTGATTGAACTTTAAATCTTAACTTTATAATTAAGAATTAACTAAAAAATAATTTTTAAATTTACAAGAAAACTGAAATTGAAGTATGATATAAAACAAAATATAATTACCCTTTTATTGGATTATTATAGTTAGATTTTTGTGTATTTGGATACATCAATATAATCTACTGAGCCCATTTTTGTTACTTGTGTGTATATGCTATCAGAGCTGACCCCTTAATATAAGTTAAGCAATTAGGTTGTTCATCCCTGCGAACAATTAATGCTTCCTCTTACAGCAATCACTATTTGCCTGAAGTTCTTCACTTAGGGGTGAGGCCAGGTGAAATCTTTCTATTTCAAATTACCATAGCTATTGGTGTTGCCATTGTTCATGTCTTATTGAGGCAGCCATATTTTCTTGAGGTCTCATGAGTGTGCCTTCAATGTAAGTCATTCCTAAAAGACACAATCAATCTCACAACAGATTTCCTCTCTCTTCTTCTATGATATTCATAAGACTATGTTTTTAAGTATTTTAAATCTTAAGTTCAATTAATTAAATTAGCTTGTACAAGATCCAGTTTTTCCCCAACACCCACATTGCAGCTTATAAGTGAAAATCCAATTCCAGGTCTGCCTCCATGAAGCATTTCCAAACACCAGGCTGGACCATGCATACGAGTAAACCATTCACAAAGATTAGTGACAATGAAAAGCCTCAAGGGACCATTCAGTGCGGACACATTGGGGGGAGGGAGAACAGTAAAGGGCATTCATACCTTAAGTTCATTTGAATACCGACTTGTTTATAGGTTATAACAGATGATAAGCAGGTGCAAAGAGGAGTAAGTATGAATAATTTAGTAATCACTATCAAGATGTGGTCCCACATTTTCTCTGCTGGGTTCTTTGAAGTGTCACGTAGACTTTTAATCTGATAATCATTGTCAAATCCAGAGAGAAGCTCCTATTACATCTGCTTCAGGATGTAACTTAGTTATAAGAAGTAATTGTTCTCATCTGGGTGGTGTTACCCTGAAGGCTCACCTCTATCTGAGGATATTTTTAATCTCTTTCTGGTCTGTATTCCAGGATGATTCAAAGGGATTGGACAATAAATTATTTCTGTTTTTTTTGTTTTTAGTCCTCATGAAGTAGAGGAGAATAAGATAAAAAAAAAAACAGAATTAAGGAGGATAGCCTGAGGCAAAGTAAAGGAGACAGATATTAACATGAAACCAAACCATTATCAAAACAAAACAAAGCAAATCAAAATACCCACATGTGTAAATGTCCTGGCAAAAATGAAAATATTCTAAATAGGCATTTTGTTCGTCAATCAGATTATCAGACTACAGAAGCAATGCCCTCAAGATATGAGGATGTAACCAGGATTCTCATGTTCAAAGAAGGAAAAGGTTGGAAGCTTGGTCATAGTTGAATGAAAAAAAAAATCCCCCCTTTTCATGAGTCATATTTTTTTAATTTTTTATTATATATTTCTTTACTTACATTTCAAAGGTTATTCCCCTTCCTGGTTTCCTGTCCACAAGCCCTCATTCTCTCCCTTCCCCCTCCCACATACGGTGTTCCCCCTATATATCCCCCTTATTGCCCTTCTCCAAATTCCGCGGCACTGGAGGTCCAACCTTGGCAAGACCAAGGGCTTTCCCTTCCACTGGTGCCCCAACAAGGCTATTCTCTGCTACATATGCAGTTGGAGCCCTGGGTCAGTCCATGTATAGTCTTTCGGTAGTGGTTTTCTCCCTGGAAGCTCTGGTTGGTTGGCATTGTTGTTTTTATGGGGTTGCAAGCTCCTTCAACTCTTTCAATACTTCCTCTAATTCCCCCCAAGGGGGTCTTCTTCTCAGTTCTGTGATTTACTACTAGCATTGACCTCTGTATCAGACATGTTCTGGATGTGTCTCTCAGGAGAGATCTATATCCAGTCCCTTTCCGTACACATTTTTTAACTTCATCAACTTTACTTAGTTTTAGTGACTGTATAGATATGGGCCACATGTGTGTCAGGCTCTGAATGGCCATTCCTTCAGTTGCTGCTCTAAACTTTGTTTCCATAATTCCTCCTATGAATATTTTCCCCCTTTTAAGAAGGAGTGGGAGCATCTGCAATTTGGTCATCCTTTTTCTTGAGCTTCCTGTGGTCTGTAGATTGCATGTTGTGTAATTTGAACTTTTTATCTAATATTCACTTATCAATGAGGGCATACCAAGTGTGTTTTTCTGCGATTGAGTAACTTCACTCAGGATGATATTTTCTCTTTTTTTTTTTTTAATCTTCATTAACTTGAGTATTTCTTATTTACATTTTGATTGTTATTCCCCTTCCCAGTATCCGGGCCAACCTCTCCCTAGCCCCTCCCCTTCCCCTTCTATGTAGGCTTCCCCTCCCCATCCTCCCCCCATTATCAACCTCCCCCCAACAACCACATTCACTGGGGGTTCAGTCTTTGCAGGACCAAGGGCTTCCCCTTCCACTGGTGCTCTTACTAGGCTTCATTGCCTACCTGGGTTGGAGCCCAGGGACAGTCCATGTATAGTCTTTGGGTAGTGGCTTAGTCCCTGGAAGATCTGGTTGCTTGGCATTGTTGTTCATATGGGGTCTCGAGCCCCTTCAAGCTCTTCCAGTTCTTTCTCTGATTCCTTCAACAGGGGTTCCATTCTCAGTTCAGTGGTTTGCTGCTGGCATTCGCCTATGTATTTGCTGTATTCTGGCTGTGTCTCTCAGGAGACATCTACATCTGGTTCCTGTCAGCCTGAACTTCTTTGCTTCATCCATCTTATCTAGTTTTGTGGCTGTATATGTATGGGCCACATGTGGGGTAGGCTCTGAATGGGTGTTCCTTCTGCCTCTGTTCTAAACTTTGCCTCCCTATTCCCTGCCAATGGTATCCTTATTCTGCTTTTAAACAAGGAGTGAAGCATTTGCATTTTGGTCATCCTTCTTGAGTTTCATGAGCTCTGTGCATCTAGGGTAATTCAAGCATTTGGGCTAATAACCACTTATCAATGAGTACATACCATGTGTGTTTTTCTGTGATTGGGTTACCTCACTCAGGATGATACTTTCCAGTTCCATCCATTTGCCTATGAATTTCATAAAGTCATTGTTTTTGATAGCTGAGTAATATTCCATTGTGTAGATGTGCCACATTTTCTGTATCCATTCCTCTGTTGAAGGGCATTTGGGTTCTTTCCAGCTTCTGGCTATTATAAATATCATGATTCATAATTTAAATTTATCTTCAAACTTTATTTTCATATTTTGAATTTTGTGTATGTATGGGTCAGCATTTGGTGGTTCATGAGGCCAGAGTTACCAGATACCAGGTGTCCTGAAATCAATCCAGATTAACTTCTCAATATGATTGCTTAAAACAGAGCTAGGTTCTTTGCTCGAAGAGTACATTCTTAACTTCTGAACATTTTTAAGCACCATTTTTTATATTTCATGTTTACAAACAATCCCTTAATACTGAAAGTGAGCTGCCATGTTCTAAAAGTATGATTTACAAGGATGATGCTCCACACTAAAATACTGTTAGTGCACAAAGGTAGCTAAAACAATCCTTTTATTCAACAATCATGAGGGATTCAAGGAACATATGTATCTGAAATTATTAAAGGAACTATTATGTCCAGTATTAGCAGAGATAAAGATCCTTGTCCTGGGCCAATAGCAAATAGTTACATAATTTAATAGATGTTTAGTTCATTATGATCTCATCTTCTTTTCACCTTAAGGAAGAAAAATAGCAGTCAGAAAGGAAGGAGAACATGAACCACCTAGTTAACAAAGCAAGGCTCATATGGGTTCACAGACAGAGCCTGAATCATGAGGCAGAGGCCTGCATGTGTCTGGACCAAGTTTTCTGTGAATACCTTATGGTTGTTAGCTTGGTGTTTTTGTAAGACTCCTAAAAGTAGAAGCAGGTGGTTCTCTGACCCTTTCGCCTGTTCTTGAAATTGTTTGCCTCTTACTGGGTGGCCTTGCCCAGTCTTATTTTTTTTTAATATTGGATTTTTTAAAAAATTTACATTTGCTTTTTCCAGTTTCTCAGATATAAGTGCCCTATCCCATTCCCCTCCCTTTCTTCTATAAGGGTGTTCCTCTCCCCATCCACACCCCCAACATTCACCTACACTGGGGGTCCAACCTTGGCAGGACCAAAGGCTTATCCTTCTATTGGTGCCCAACAAGGCCATCCTCTGCTACATATGCAGCTTGAGCCATGGGTCAGTGCATGTATAGTCTTTGGGTAGTGGTTTAGTCACTGAGAGTTCTGGTTGGTTGGCATTGTTATTCTTATGGGGTTGCAAGCCCCTTCAGTTCTTTCAATCCTTTCTCTAATTTCTCTAATGAAGGTCCTGTTCTTAGTTCAGTGGTTTGCTGCTAGAATTTGCCTCTGTATTTGAGATGCTCTGGCTGTGTCTCTCAGGAGACAGCTATATCTGGTTCCTGTCAGCATGCACTTCTTAGCTTCATCAATCTTAACTAGTTTTGGTGGCTGTATATATGGGACACATATGGGGCTGGCTCTAAACGGATGTTCCTTCAGTCTCTGCTCCAAATTTTACCTCCATATCCCCTCCTATGAATATTTTTATTCCCCTTTTAAGAAGGAGTGAAGTATCTGCATATGGTCATCCTTCTTGAGCTTCATGAGGCCTGTGGACTGTATCTTGGGTAATTTGACCATATAATCGGTCACAAAACAGGCATCAACAGATACTGGAAGATAGAAATAATCCTATGCGTCCTATGGGATCACTATGGACTAAGACTGGTCTTCAATAACAATAACAATGAGAGAAAGCCCACATACACATGGAAGTTGAACAGTGCTGTACTCAGTGATAACTTGGTCAAGGAAGAAATAAAGAAATAAATTAAAGACTTCTTAGAATTTAATGAAAATGAAGGTACAACATTCTTAAACTTATGGGACACAAGAAAGTGGTGCCAAGAGGAAACTCATAGCTCTGAGTGCCTGCAAAAAGAAACAGGAGAGAACATATGTCAGCAGCTTGACAGGTCACTTAAAAGCTCTAGAACAAAAAGAAATAAATAAACATAAGAGAAGAAGGAGGCAGGAAATAATCAAACTCAAGAGTTGAAATCTATCAGGTAGAAACGAAAAAGACTATACAAAGAATCAACAAAACCAGGAGCTGGTTCTTTGCGAAAATCAACAAGATACATAAACCCTTAGTCAGACTAACCAGAGGTCACAGAGAGTGTATCCAAATTAACAAAATCAGAAATGAAAAGGGAGACATAACAACAGAATCTGAAGAAATTATAAAAAAAATCATCAGATCCTATTACAAAAGCCTATATTCAACAGCACTGGAAAATCTGGAGGAAATGGACAATTTTCTAGATGGATAACCAGATACCAAAGTTAAATCAGGAACAAATAAGCAATCTAAACAACTCCATAACACCTAAAGAAATAGAAGCAATTATTAAAAATCTCCCAACCAAAAAAGAGCACAGGCCCAGATGGGTTCAGTGCAAAATTCTATCAGACATTCATAAAAGACCTCATACCAATACTGTCCAAACTATTCCATAAAATAGAAACAGATGAGCACTATCAAATTCCTTCTATGAAGCCACAATTACTCTTATACTGAAACCACACAAAGAAAGAGAACTTCAGACTAATTTCCTTTATGAATATTGACACAAAAATACTCAATAAAATTCTTGCAACCCGAATCCAAGAACACATCAAAACGATCATCCATCATGATCAAGTAAGTTTCATCCCACTTATGCAGGGATTGTTTAATATATGAAAATCTATCAATATAATCTACTGTATAAACAAACTCAAAGATAAGAACCATATGATCATTTGATTAGATGCTGCGAAAGCATTAGACAAAATTCAACACCCCTTCATGATAAAAGTCCTAGAAAGATCAGAAATTCAAGGCCCATACCTAAACATAGTAAAAGCAATATACAGCAAACCAGTAACTAACATCAAACTAAATGGAGAGAAACTTGAAGCAATCCCACTAAAATCAGGGACTAGACAAGGCTGCTCACTCTCTCCCTACTTATTCAATATAGTTCCTGAAGTCCTAGCCAGAGTGATCAGACAACAAAAGGAGATAAAAGGGATACAAATTGGAAAAGAAGAAATCAAATTATCACTATTTGCAGATGATATGATATGTTTTCTCTTTCCACTATGTAGATATCAAAAATCAAAGTCAGGTTCTCAGTCTTGGTGAAATGTGCCTTTACCTACTGAGCTATCTCTAATGTCACTAGTGTCATAGTTCTTTTTTTCTCCTGTTGTGTCTAAATTATGCATTGTAATTCTATTTCATCACAGGATTAGCAATAGATTCTATTTTAAAGCCCAAGAGAAACTAAACTATCTTGACTACCATTTTATTGCTAAATTTGGCATCATTCCATATATTTTTGAAATATATTAATGAATTTAATTGATGTATTAATTTTAACATTTCTCAGTGAGACTTTTTTAAAGACATGTTTAAAGCCAAGTAGAATTTATCCACTGTAAAATATTTTAAAAACAGAAATGAATTTCTATGCTTTTAATTATTAATCAGGTATCTAAATCAAAGCAAGCTAGATGTCTGAGACATACTGAGCAGCCCTAGGTAAAGATAATGCTCTTGTTCCTCTTTGCTCCTGATTTTGCGATGGACTTATACATTTTGCAATGAAGCATAGTTCTCTGTGTACTCTGTCTAAAACAAGTAACATTTTCTTTTCTAATGCATATTTGTAATCTTTTTCCCTTTCTGTGCTGGTTAATTTTTGTCAACTTGACACCAACCTTGAAAAATGGGAACAGGAAATCTGAGATGAGGTCTAAGTATGTGTACATGACTGTGGGGCCATTTTCTTGATTGCTAATTGATATGATAAGGACAATCCACTAGGGACAGTGCCATTCCATAGGTAGATCTGGACTGTGTGTTAAAAAAAAAAGGCAGCTGACCAAGTTTGGTGTGCCAGTAAGAATTTTGCTTGCTGCTCTCCAGTTTAATTCCTAAATCTACATTTCTGCCTACAGTAGGAATAGTCTCTGGAGTATGTTGCTTTTAATATTAATTACTTTTTGATCATGAAGTGTTGCTATCAAGTAGTTTTTTCTGCATTTATTATGTTTGTCATATGATTCCTATGCTTTGGTCTATTTATATGATGTTTTCTATATTGATATATTAAACCAACTTTGCAACATGGAATGATTCCCTCTTGGTTGGAGGTGAATGATCTTTTGAATGTTTGGTTGACTTTATTACACAGTGTTTAATTTACTCATTTATCTGTTGATTGACATCTACATCTTATAATCTAGGGCTTTTGTAGTATGGGCTACTGGAGGTTGTAGTGCAGGTCCTACACTAAGGAAATCATCCAACGTGTATAGGAAAGGAGAGGGTTATGAGCCTTGTATATTTATCATTTGCGTCCTTCAAATATCAGGGAAAGTCAAAATTGAAGTTCCTGTGTAGAAAGAAGAAAATGACCTGCCTGCTGTAGCAGGAAGCCCTTGTGAGGACGCCAGGGCAATGACTTCAGAGCTATTTCTTTTTAGAATCATTTATGGTCGGTCTTTCTTGTTTTCTGTTGCTGCTTCAAAATCAAATGTAACTGAACATCTACTCATTTTTATATAACTGTATTTTTCACAAACCTGTTGAAGATTCTCCATACTTTTATTATTTCTAAATTTCAAATATTCTTTGAAAAGTGTATACTATAATTCATTCATATTGTGTACTGAGTGTTGTCTTTAAAATTGGCAACCCCATTTTTCAGTTCTGGGAAATACTTTAATAATTTATTAATTATTTCTTACCATCTGTTTTTCTTCTTGTCCATCTGGACTTCTATTATTTGGCTTTAGAAATTCAGAAACTGACAGTTATATGATTTGACTTTTTCTCTTTCCTATCTTATCCTTTATATTCACTTATATTTTCTTTATTATTTTCACTTTATTGGATATTTTCTTTATTTACATTTCAAATGTTATAAATTTTCTCTATGTTCTATTGTACATTTTATTTAAGTATCATATATTATAAAATAAATTTATGTAGATCATTCTACTTTTTATAAAGACTTTTCTTTTTATTTCAGGAACTGGCTGTGAGCTCCTTTCTGTGAGTCCCGTTCACGAAGTTATAGGGTTGTTTGTTTTGTTTTGACAGAACTTGTCACCATGGTTTAATCTCATTTTACATTGTTTATATGTTTATTTTTGACCTGATGGTTTATGTGTGGCTTTTCTCAGCTGTAAAGTTTATTTAGTCCTTCCACTCTTGATTAAGAGAGGGATACTCTTCATGTTAATCATTCACATCTTTAAGAAACTGCTCCGGAAGATATGGTGGTGACAGAACCATAAGATGCCAACAAATTCAAAGCTATCATAGGCTATGTTGAAAAACTTATTTAAAAAGGAAGATAAAGAAGAGGATGAGGAAAATGAAAGGGCAAAAATTATGTCTTGTTATTTCAGAGCATTGGGTAGATATCTTCAAGTGTAAGCTTCACTGTGGATGAGATGAGTAAATACTTTTTAATAAACACCCAATATCATGTCCAAGAATTTTCACAGATTAGCCATTGGATACTTAACCCAAAGTCTATTGGCATGGCAGGGAAGATTAGTTTTTGTAATCTAATCCCTGATTAAATAAGGCCTCTGTGGTGTAGTGGTGACTGTCAAACTTGTATTTCATGGTACTTGAAATTTATGTACAAAGGGAATTTGCTCATTAAATAATATTTTCCACTTACTCTCCTAAATACTTAGAGACAACTGTCATCAAACAGATTCTCATTTTCTCTATAATGGGCTGCCTCTATTTTGTTTATATTCACTAGAACACCACAAATATATATAATCACTACTTTATAGTGAGTTCAAATGTTTAAAAGGAGCATAATTATGTTTATGTATTCAATAATTCCTATTAAAGAGAAGTTAGTTCAGGATAAAATATATTTATGGTAGTGTTTACATATGCATATTTAGAGAAAATAGGGATTTATGTAGTCTGCATTTTTTAAAAATTATTATTCATCACAGTCAAAAATTTTAAGAAATGAATATTTCCTTTGAAGAAATTAAATATTGGGTAAGGGTAGCTCATTTACCATTTTAATAAAAAACTGAAACATTTAAGTTTGAAACTTTATAAAACTACAGAGAAAAGGTAGACTCATCCTATGAATTTCTTAAGATCACTGGAGATGTAGGGAGAAAAGGAATTATGTGATGGAGACACTAAGAATGAGGTCAGATTTGATATAGATTTTCAAAAATGTCCTAAACTTTTGCAGAGCAGTCCTGAGAAGTCTTTTCCAAATGCCCAAAAGCAATCAACTCATTGTGGTGTCTCTGGCTTGGCATCTTGGTTTGAGCAGTATGATTTTTGTGGTAGATGTGGATAAAGTTCACCAACTTTCTCACATGTGGTTTGAGAGTCATCAGAAGTAGGTCAACATGACAGAGTATGTCACAGAGACACCATGAGTGGTTCTGGATATTAAGATTGAAGCTATTTGACTGAAATTCCCTCCAGATCATTCATTTGCCTATTCCCTTTTTCTTTCATCTGGTTTTTGGTATTGATATCCAGGTATTAGTGGTGTTTGTAAAAATATTAGTCTAGCCGTGTTCTTTCTATTTTGTGAAATATTCTGAGGACCATTGGTTTTAATTCTTCTTTATAGATCTGGAGTAATAAAATGTAAGTCCATCTGGCCCTGAATTTTGTTATTGTTATGGTGTAGTTTTAAAATGATGATACATTGTTTCTTACATTTTTGTGTAATTTTGCTTATATCTTCTTATTTAACTTTGGTAGATCACAAAAATCTAGAGATTCAATTGCTTTTATTTGTAGGATTTATAAATTTGTTACAATGTAAACTTCAAAGCATGGAATAATGATCCTTTGACTCTTGTTAATCAGTAAAGTATATCTTCTTTAAGCTTTAATTTTACTGCTTGAGCACTCTCTTCTGGTTAGTTAGGCTGAGAGGTTACCAGTTGTATTTTTTATAATGCTGTATTTTAGTTCTTACTATGTGCATCTGGCAGCAGGTATGTGCAAATGGTATGTGCCTAAATGGATCATTTATTGATACATTTTCAAGCAGCCATTTATTTCATTCATCGTTTACATTTTCCTTTTGTTTTCATTTCACTTCTGCCCTGGTCTTCATCATTTCTTGCTATATGCTACTCTAGCATTTGCTTGCATTTTTTAAGGCCTTGAGGAACGTTACATTGCTTGTTTTCCAATGTATCATCAAAACAAAATCACTTAAATTCAAAGAACATGCAAAGGTTCTGCGTAAAACACCTTACGAAAAGGCAAAGTTTGGAGCAGAGACTGAAGGAATGGCCATTCAGAGCCTGCCCCACAAGTGCTCTATATATATACAGTCACCAAAACTAGATAAGATGGATGAAGCTAAGAAGTACATGCTGACAGGAACCGGATATAGCTGTCTCCTGAGAGACACAGCGAGAGCATCTCAAATACAGAGGCGAATGCTAGCAGCAAACCACTGAACTGAGAACGGGACCCTCGTTGGAGGAATTAGAAAAGGGATTGAAAGAGCTGAAGGGGCTTGCAACCCCATAAAAACAACAATGACAACCAACTAGAGCTCTCAGGGACTAAACCACTACCCAAAGACTGTACATGCACTGAACCATGTCTCCAACTGCTTATGTAGCAGAGGATGGCCTTGTTGGGCACCAATGGAAGGAGAAGCCCTTGGAACTGCCAAGGTTGGACATCCAGTGTAGGGGAATGTAGGAAGGTGGGAAGGGGGTGTGGATGGGGAGGGGAACATCCTTGTCTAAGAATGGGAGGGGGATGGGTAGGGGGCTTATGTACGGGAAACCAAGAAAGGGAATAATATTTGAAATATAAATAAATAAAAATATCCAATACAAAATCTTACCAAAGATGATGTTAGAAATGCAAATAAGCAAATTCAATTATATTAGGCATCTTATATGGTCAGAGTATTTTAAATTAATATTCACATATACAGATCCTTCACAGACACATATAGATAGAATAGAAAAAACACAAATGTGTCTCAGGTGAATTGTTCTTGAATCACAGCAAGACCTGTGCACTGCAGACTTCACCAAGTGAATCCAAAGGCAGAGATCCACCTCACTAAGAACCTACTTGACCTTGTTCAGCAGTTGTGTGAGTACAAGTAGCTCAGAATGGAGTCAATAAGAGCAGCATAAACCTCAGTGGGGTTTCTCTCAGTTCATTGTGATGACAACAGACACCCAGTCCTTAGAGATCTTCCAGCATCTCCCACCCACTGCAGAGTGAACACAAAAAGATCCCATATGGACTTGTGCCTGTGGGATCTTCAGGCCTGAGCCTTCAAAGAAGGCTCTCAAATAAATTGGCAGATTAGTTCCACTTAGAAGTTTAGTGAAAGCCTCTTGCTATAGGCTTCTGCCTTTTGCCCTTTCCCACCATAATGTATATTATATTGTCTGTTTGACTATAGCTTTTTCAGCCATTTTGATCATAAATATTGTACTACATCTGTCTTTTGCATGTTTTATGTTACAGTAATATTTTGTCCCTGTATTCCCTATACCGTCTTTTTAAAATTTTTGATCATCCTTTAAAATAGGAAATATTACCTAAGGCAGGTGAGAGGCTGAATGCCATCATTTAACATCAGGGAGAACCAGGAGAATCTCAAGGAAGTTATAGAGTCTACTTTCATGTGCAAATTCCTTCCCATGGGCAGGGAGTGACTGTGGGACATAGAACTATGCCAGGAAGTTTGATAAGGTAGAGCAGGTCGAGACCCCGAGATTCAGTGGGCACACACCTGAGGCTTAGGTGACTCCTGTCTCCCTGTCACACTCCTGACTTAGAACACAGGCTATGGTTCTCACATGGAAGAAATGTGCCCCATGGTCATGTAGGTTCAAAACAGAGTTCTTCATGCTTATGAGGTACCTAAATGCCTGGAGTCCTTAGCCAAAAAGCTTCCCTTTTAAGACATTCCTCCCTGCAAAAGGTATTTAATCTGAGGCAAATCCCAAGAAGTGAGGTGTGGTTTTATACATCCACTTTCCACCACGATAATAAACTGTTTAGAACCATGGACTGTTTCATTTGATCAAGATCCACCATGGGAAACCATGAAGACATTTGTCTACAGAGCAGCAGCCTAATCTCCTCTAGAAAGCCTCTCTGCACTCCTAGTCTGCCTCTACCAAGCTAAGGATAATCACTTGCTGGGACAAGCTAGAGCTCCTCGTTCCTCTATTCCATCTGCCCAGCCAGGGGCTAGATGCTATTCCCATCCTGCAGGCCCCTGACTCTGTTCTTCACTCTTTTGTGACTCCCAGTGGTGCCTAAATGTCCAAGAATCTGAGAACCCCACGGCCTTGGCCTTGTTGCAAGCCCAGGGTCCCCTGAACCCGCTCCAGCTTTCCCAGGTGTCAGAGTCTGCTTTCCTACCCCCCAGTGGTGTCTCAACACTTCCCTATAGCCCAGCACTGCAAACTCCTCTTGGTAGTCAAACTCCTCTTGTTCTGCCTCTCCAAGTGGTCTTTCCCAGTAATGAGCAGACTGAGGCCTACAAGTGATGACAGTAACTCCGGTCTTTCCACACAGGGTCTCTTTAAATACTAACATAACTGAGGAGTTTTCTTTGACTAGCAGTTGCCAACACCACCATCATTAAAAGAGGAAGTTAGACAACATTAGGCTTATGTCCATTCGCTAATATTTTCCTATATTATTGATGTAGCCTTTTAGACTCACGCCACACACAGCTGTGCTACTGAGAGTATCAGGGCAGTACCAATGCAAAGAGATGTTCTGCAGTCTCCAGAGGCATCCTAGGTGGGTTTCACTGCATGGATATTGAAAAGAGTCAAGGACAACAGTATATTTGTGCTGGGATATGGGATTCTGGAGAAATCATGGTTATTTGGTTGGAATCCACAGTAGAGACATTGCTAATCATGAAACATTTCTTGCAAATTAGGGATTTCTTGTGGAATCGTTTGTCAGTAATTGTGATATTACAGCATAGTTAAATATATTCTCTATCACATGAAGAGTGTAAGAAGCTATTGTTCATTCTTGAGCAAACTATTAAAGAAATATATTCATATTTCAATTTAAGTGACAAAAAGCAATTCTTAGGTCCATATAGGCTTTAGTTGTAAGAATGCATGTGCATGTGCCATTTGACAAAGCATGTGTACTTCTATATTTTACTGTCAGTGCTTCTCAACCCATTATTGGAGTTCCTCATGTTGTAGTGACCATATAGTTATTTTGTTGCTTCTTGGTAACTATAATTTTGTTACTGTTGTGAACCATAATATAAATATCTGTGTTTTCAGAGGGTCTTAGCTGACCCCTATAAAGGGATCATTTGCTGTTCCCAAAGGGGCTGACAACCCACAGTTGGAAAACATTCTTCTAAAATATTCTGAAAGCATAAAACACAGAACATACATATAATATTTGTTTATGTGAACTTTATAAAACTAAAAAAGTCATAAGAAACTCAGACATCTTAAAATAGGTGGAAAATAAATTTATAATCTACACTGTAGGATACTATTCATCAATAAAAATAAAATTAAAGACCTATGACTAGATATGGATCAATCTTTAAGGCATATGATTCAATAAAATACCAACATTACCATAGTATATGGACTGAATGAGTTATTTTTAGGAACACATAAATGTATATATGTGTACATATATCCATGGGAATAACTATTTATGGAGAGACCATGAATTTGACAGAGATTTGGGAGAGGGTTTATGGGAGGGCTGTGAAATAAGAAAAAGGAAGGGAGGAATGTTGTAATTATGTTGTAAGTTTTTTAAAAAGCTGTTAAAAACTGGCTATGCAGTGTTTAATTTCACTACAGAACATTCTAGAATGCCCTAATCATGGAGATATGTTCATAAGATGAGTGGTTTCAGGGCCTCAAGAGACTATAGACACAAAAAATTAAGTGAATGAAACCACTCTTAAGGAAAGTATTTCACATTGCAAATTCATGGTGTAGCACTTACAATATTGGTGCAATATGCTGAAGCTGGCAGCCTGTGTATTTGAGGGTGGTGACAGGTTGTATGCAAATCTGCTGCTTTCCTGCTTATTTTTTCTTTAAAAAGCTACTCTTTTGCAGATAAGCAAAACTCTAGCATGTTGTTTGAAATAAGATAGAAAGATGATTACAAATCCAAGGGAGGGAGGACACTCTCTACATATGGGCTGTCTACAGGAGTGACACTGGAGCAATATCAACCCACCTGACAGAGCAGCATTAGGAGACATAGGCCCAATCACAGAGGTCACAGAAAGGTCCCACTTTGAGGTCTTCTGTATGTCCTGAAGCTGTTGGCATCACTTAGAAGTGAAACCATTTTGTTGGATTACAATATATAAACCCAAACTTTATTTTTGTTTTAAAATTGTCTATATGTAGGTAAAAATTATCACAAAATGGATGCCAAATCAAAATATAAAATTATACAGATAGAATTTTAAATCCCTCCCCCGCCACACACACTTTATATCTTTCATGTTTCTCTTTTCTTCATTTCAATTTTTTAATTTCTTAATTATTTTTAACTTTTGGCTGCAAATAGAAATATTGTGTTAGATATTCTTGGCAATTTCAAGAGTGTTACTTTGTGTGTTACATTCATCGCAACACTTCCATGATGTATTTTGCTTGCGTCTTTATTTTGTAATAGGATCTGTTGTGTAGACCATGTTGGCCTAGAACTTAATGTCTATCACTTTAGATTTCCAGAGTTCTAGGAATACAGGCATGTATAACCTACCCAGCTCCAACGCAATTTTTAGTACAGTTTGTTGGGAAAAACAGTTATTTCTTTTAGCAATGTTATTCATACATATCACTCTTAATCATAATAACTACATTTTTATTAAACAAATATTCAATGCCAGGAATTTTCAGTGCAGTGTGCACTGATTCTTCTTAGCAACTGTATGGTAACAGTATTAACTTTGTTGCTAATTCTCTTATTTAATAATCTTTATTCAAGTATAACATTCAGATTTCTATCTACATGTTATTTGATAAATCAAATGAAACATGAGCAGTTCATTAGCTGCTAACACCATTCAGATGGTGGATTAGTAATACAATATTAGATTTTAAGGCCTAAGCTACACTTACATATGTGAAACAAAACAAGTGGCAAAGTCTTGAACTAAAAGATCAATTTAAAAAGTATGAGACTGGAGAGATGGCTCAGCCGTTAAAGGCTAGGCTCACAACCAAATAAAAAGTATGAGACTAAATTAGTTTGTATTTGGTATAGATGAGGATATTGTACATTCTGTAAATATTTTTAATTTGAGCATTATTATTGTGTGATAATTAGTGATTATAAGTGAACCATGTCTTAGTTGTCCTAGAGACAGCTAAGTTTATTTTAAATACATTAATTTTAGTTAGCATTGTGTTTTAGTAGACAGTTTAAACTATGAGATTATATTATTGAGAGACTGAAAGCCATTGGTTAGTTTTCTTTTAATTTACCACTAGTCTATCAGGTCAGACAAAAATAGAAGGTTTGAGCAAAGATTTGAGCCCAATTCAATGATGAGTTGTTAAGTGTTGCTGTTAAATACATTTTATATGTTAACATAACACGTGATAGGAGACAACATGTGAAATAATGACAATAATTAAATGATGTGTTTTTATTCTATATAATAATCCAGTTCATCATAGTCTGTTGTTCTCTTTTTGCTATTAGCATTTTATATCATTATTCAGTCTTTTCTCCATATCCTATCCTTGTTGGTCTTCTGGATGTTTAATCAAGTGTCTCGATGCATTATGACATTCATTGGTGGTATTATTGGTGTTGAATCTCTTAATCTTCTTTTGTTCCCTTTACCCATCCTCTAAATCTTCTAAAGTACCATCTTATTCCTTTTGTAAGCCATTTGAAAAGATTGGCAATTACATTTCTTTTGCATCCTAGAACATATAGTATCTCAACATACACATAAAAGTAAATTCAATTTCCATGGATGCACATAACCATCCACTGGACTAAGTGCAGGGACACCAATGGAGGAGTTAGGGGAAGGACTGATGATATAGCTGAAGGGATTAGCAACCCATAGAAAGAACAACCACATCAACCAATAAGACCTCCAAAACCCCCAGGGACTATCAAAGAGTATACATGGAGTGACCCATGGCTCCAGCAGCATGTGTAGCAGAGAATGACCTTGTCAGTCATGAATAGGAGGAGAAGCCCTTGGTCCTATGAAGGCTCGATGTGCCAGTGTGGGGTAATGCCAGAGTAGGGAGGCAGGAGTGGGTGGGTTGGGAAGCACTCTTATCGAAGCATGAAAGACAGGGGAGGGGATAGGGATATTAACTGGGGAAGGGATAACATTTGAAATATAAACAAATAAAATAACCAATAAAATAAAATAACCATTCTTAAATGATTCACTCACTGCTAAATATGTCTCATGAAGTATTCACTAAGGAAGACTACTTGGGCATAGCCAATATAAAATCTTATTAGCTGGCCAGCAATTATACTGGGTGTTTGGGACCCCATTGTGCACCAAGTTTTTCTTGTGGTCAGCTTTGTATGCAACACTAGGTGTTCTGGGTTGACATACTTTGCTTAACAAGAATATTTAACTAAAGGTGGATCTAGAGAAGGTGAAAAGAACTATATGGACATTGATGGATTAAGCTTCTGTTTTAGTTGTGGTAGGTAGTGCTGTCTGCTGTCTAAGTTCTGAGTTACACGGCCTGAGTGGGCTACAACCATTCAGTTGGGTTAAAATCTGAAGGCCTACTAAGGTCTGGAGCCCTATATGTGTTTTTCCATCATATATATATATTATATATAGTATATATATTGCATATAATGTGTATATATAATGTATATATATATACTGTTAAAGAGAAGTAGATTATTATGATTGAGAATCTAGGACAAAGATCTTTAAACTAATATTGGAAAAATCTGTTTTGTGTGACATTGAGCTTTTAATGTTTCAATGTTTTTAATTTGAACATTTAGTGATTCTAGGAAGGCACACAAAAATTATCAATTATAAAAATGTTGCAAATATATAGTCCATTGTTGTAGAAATAAATGCTATTTTATCAAGCTACAAGCTAGCATGCTATAAAGCACTAATTGAAATTAATTAAATGTGGTATCTGACTGTACTTCACATAATCTTTGACATGCTGATCGCATTTAATTGATTTAATGTCAGCTTAAACTTTAATTTAATATTAGCTATGGTTAATTACCCTGAAAGAAGATAAGTTCTTGCATTTACTTTACATAAATAAACTTTCTTATGGATTTCATATAAATTAATTCCATTTCCATTAAATATAACAGTAATAAACAAATGACAATATTTAATTAGACTTATAAAATTATTTAATGATGTTCACAAAGTGGCCACATATGTAGCAGAGAATTCCCTTGTCTGGCCCCGGTGGGAGGGGATGCACTTGTGGAGGTTTGATGCCCCAGAAAAGGGGGCTGCTAGAGGAATGAGGTGGGAGTGGTTGGTGGGTGGGTGAGTACTCTCTTAGAGGCAAATGAGAGGGGTGATGAGGTGGGGGACTAGTGGAGGAGCGATGTGGAAGAGGAACAACATTTGAAATGTAAATAAAATAATTAATTAAAAAATATAAAACTAAAACATGAATGATGAAAGTCCTATTAGACAAAATACTAGATTGTGACCCAATGGGTTTGTTTGCCTTGTTGAGGGTTTATTTGATATATGATAAGTGAGTGCTAAACAGTAGCTTCACTGTGTCATCCCTTCCCATCATGGGTGATGACTTCATCGAGCTATTTTGTCCAGCCCCAATTTCATTTCTACTTCCACTCTAAGAAAATTCTTAGTTTCTGGGACATTTTTTTTACTAAACATTTGTTACTGTGCAGGTATGAAAGCTTAACCTCATCTCTTCCTCTTTCTACCCTCTTCCCCTCCCTGTTTTCTCTCCCTGTCTCCAGTCTCTCTCTCTCTCTCTCTCTCTCTCTCTCTCTCTCTCTCTCTCTCTCTCTCTCTCTTTGCCTCTTTCTCCCCATGACTCTTGTATGATATTATATATCTTGTACGTGCTCCTCATGCCCTCTCAAACTTGAGAGCCCCTCTCACTTCACCATGAATCTCTCTACCTTAACAATAATCATTCTACACTGTATATGTACACTGTCCGTTCCATTCCTAGCCTAGGCACTCTGATGAGTAATTTTTTTTCTTTCTTTTTTTTTTCTTTTTCCGGTGCTGAGGACCGAACCCAGGGCCTTGTGCTTGCTAGGCAAGCGCTCTACCACTGAGCTAAATCCCCAACCCAGATGAGTAATTTTTGATACAGCATACAATCTTTCATCTCCTGAAATCCCTTGCATCTTGAAGAGAGTGGAGTAGTGGCTGGAATCCTGCTCTTTGCAGCTCAATTAGTTGCCATGTCTATGGACACAAGGTGGTCCTGGAAAGATCATGTTACACCTAGAGGAAGAGTACAGCACACTACTATGAACAACTACTGCATAGTGATTCATGGGCTGTGCATTCTTCAGAACTAACACTGAGCATTCTGTTGCAATGTCATCAGGAGGTTGCAAACCAGAGGAATCCCCCCACTTTTTAACATCCACATGTTGGTCTTCCTTCTTATTCAGCTCCATATGGTTTGTGAATTATATCATGGGTATTCTGAGCTTTTGTGTTAATATTCACTTATCAGTGAGTACATACCATGCATGTTCTTTTGGGTCTGAGTTACATCATTCAGATTGACATTTTCTAGTTCCATCCATTTGCCTGCAAAATTCTGATGTCCTTGTTCTTAATAGCTGAGTAGTATTCCATTGTGTAAATGTACCACAATTTCTGTATCCATTCTTCTGTTGAGGGACATCTGGGGTCTTTCCAACTTCTGGCTATTATAAACAAGGCTGCTATGAACATAGTGGAACATGTCTCCTTGTTAGATGTTGGAGCATCTTTTGGATATATGCCTAGTAGTGGTATAGAGGGTCTTGTGGGTAACTAATTAGAAACCATTGCATCTGGGCATGGTGTGATAAGCCGTTATTCAATTTAGACATAATGTATTGAGTTGTTATCAGTTTATTGACCAAACTCTTGAGGTTTTTACTTGTCTGAAACCTGTAGCTCAGCTACTTTTTAGAAGTATATGTTGAGATGTTTGGTTTTTTCTTTGTCTATGTATGTCCCAAGATAGTTTGCTATTGTTTGTTATTACGCCATTGATATTGGGATGCTTTTCTGTAATTTTAATTTAGCTGATTTAAAGTTTGAGGATAAAATTACAATTAAAGTAATATATTAACCTATTTTATAAAATAAATGTGATATTTAAACTTTTCTCATCTGTATGTATGCTTCATGAATGTTCTTCTTGAAGGTCCAATAATAATAACTAGCAATGGAACTTCATACATGCAAAATTCATTAATATCAGTGTAGGTACAGTTGGAACTCTGGTTACAAATTTATTCATATGATCATTATGATGGTGTCAGGAACATTCAAGTATAATCTACAGAATATTCCAAACCTATAGTCACATAGAGAGACCAGGATAACTTCAGTGGCTCACAGAACCAAATTAACAGACATGCATACAAGACAGAAATTTGTGGGGAGGGCGGCTGAGTAGTATGAGAGAGGGAGGGGATGGTGAATTGAATCAGTATGCACTACATAACATATTAAAATGTCTAAAATTATAAATTAGTAATTATAGTAAAAAGTCCACAAACATTACAGGACTGAGAATTAGGAAAAGAACTGGATTAAAAGATGCAGAGAATTTCCTTATAACATTTGAAATGCTTCTTTTGTGGGTTTTGTTGCCAGTTTCTTAATTGTGTAGTAGGCCTCTGAATGTCCGTGATAGTCCTTGAAGATATTTTTCATCTGATATTTTGAAAAGCACTGATAATTTCAACAGCAAAATGAAGAATTTACTTTTTTTATCTCCAGAATTTCTAATTCACGATGGACCTTTTGGATCTTGTGAAAATAAGTACTGTGGCTTGGGGAGGCACTGTGTTATCAGCAGAGAGACAAGGCACGCTGAGTGTACGTGCATGGACCTCTGCAAACAGCACTACAAACCTGTGTGTGGATCTGATGGGGAATTCTATGAGAACCACTGTGAAGTGCACAGAGCTGCCTGCCTGAAAAAGCAAAAGATCACCATTGTTCACAACGAAGACTGCTTCTTTAAAGGTAAGAGCAGGGTGAGGCCTACAGTGTCGTAGTCCTCTACCTGTCCTATTCTCTACTACTGCCATAAAAGTGTGAACATCGTGTCATTTTATCTCTGTAAGCATCTAAAAGAAGCAGAAGGAAAAAATAACCTTAACCAACCCAAAAAGCGGCAGGGTATGGCAATTTGCATGGATAGGATTCTGATATTCATTTATGAGACTAAGCTGGCCAAAATCTGACTCACAGTTTAATATAGAAATCAGCATTGTACCATATGGCTTCCCAATCACGGAGTTATTATTATAGGGACAGAGGTTAGCCAGTTTAGTCTGTAGGCCAAATATCACTAGTGCAAAGCCCCTAGAATGCTGGTGAGGCTGCAGGGAAGGCCAAGCGGTGCTGTCGTGGCTTTCATTGCTTCCCGATGTACAGAATAATTTCAATTTGAAGCACGCAACTCAAATTGTATGGGACCTCTAATTGCCCACTTCAATAACAATAAAGTCATAAGAAACTCATTTAGCAAATCTGAGGCAATGATAGTTTAACATTTTAAAGTAATATTTACACTCATACAATTGAAAGGATGGCTTAGTGAATAGTACTTCTGAATTAGTAATTAGATGTGCTGTTTTAGTGTGTTCTATAAATAAATCCTCAAATGGGCTTGATCATCACACATTTATTTATACCTTGATTTGTTACTTGGTTGTTTAAGTTGGAGGAAATATTTACTTTCTTGTGTTTTTGACCTTCTTAAATTCTCGAGTCAAATATATAATCATATACAGTACTAACATGTCAATGATAAGTGTATTCTTGAAATTTTGTGAATTAGTGCATCAGTTAATCAGAATACTTAACTGTGTTCACAATAAAGAAATTGTAGGGTATTTAACTCTTGAATTTGAGAAAAAAATATTGCAACCCTTCATTTCCCTATTTATTATTTAAAATTAAAGATTTACAAATTATGACTTTTAATATAGTTTTTCAATAAAGTGTATTTCAAGGAGATTATAATGATAACAGGACACTTTTAAGACAAAGATGTAATATGCTGTGAACATTGTGGCTTCTAGAATGCAATATGTTATTTCTATAAAAGAGTAGGAATACTGTGGTTATTCACTACAACCTGGCAACATTTTTGCAGTTTTATCACAGTAGAATCTCCTCCTCTATCAAGTCATAGATGCTATGGATTCAAATTAATCTCTTTCATTTTTCAATTCAATCAATCTTCTCAATACTTAGTTTTATGCTAGACTTTGAAAGGAAAAACTATTTTTCTGTTGTTCAGTCTAAGATGGTAGAATAAAATTATATTACAACACTGATATCATAAAACTAAGTTATATATATATATGTGTATGTGTGTGTGTGTGTGTGTGTGTGTGTGTGTTGACATATGCATGTGTACTCATACCTACAGGGCTCACTGAGGACAGGGCCTTCAAATGCACTGGAAATGAAAGGATAGTGAGTTACTCAGTGCTGGAAGCATACCCACAACCTCTGGAGGAGTAGTGTGCAATTTTAATTGCACAATCCAACCTCAAACTGATAATCTGACAATGTGATCTGTACAGTGGAACATACAGAAACATACAGTGGTCAACATTATGATAGAAGATAAAGCATTTAGTGTTCTGCTTGATAAATGAGCACTCATTTATAATGGCACTAAATATTAAAATATCATAAGATGTGTGGCTAGCCAAAATCATTTCATAATTAATGAAATGATTCTGTGAAAACTTTGGTTCTTTAGATTTGTCCCAAATATTAATTAGATTTGTGCATGCTTCAAAATATATTCTCATCATAAAGAACTGTATTTCCATTTATCTTATGTAGATTAGTGACTATGAGGACTTCTGTTTGATTTAGTATCTTGTCTAAGGAATTGTTAGTTCCTAAAATGCCTGTATTTGAGCAGAGAAAGTGTAAATAAAATCAAAACTAACTACTTGTCATGTTAGCAGTGTGAGTGTAATCAGTTTGGGCTGGGAAATACGATTCCACTGTCAGGAACTGGAACCTCATGGGGAGGTTTTGTGATAGTTGCTGTGATTATGAAATATTTTTCTGGAATTTTAGGCATATACCTTGTGTCTTATAGTGTCACATTGGAAAAAAACAATAAAAATATTAAGTTTGCAAACTAAAATGTCTTCTTAGAAGATATTTGCTTCAAATACAAAATGAAACCAAGTCAAATCAAATGTCCAACAGATCTCATATTTTAAGATTAACTACTTATTACTCTGTAAACCTTAGATGAGAAATAAAAGATTTACTGGCCTATCTATGTTGTGTTTTAAGTAAATACTTTTATTGTTTGATAATTACATACATTATGTAATGTGTTAAGATAAAATCCAAATCCTATTCCTTGCTCCACAACGGTTTTATCTTTCTCAAAATTTAACAGGACAGAGACTCACCCATTTTTCAGTATCCTTGTACAATAGAGTCTCGAATGCTATATATATATATATATATATATATATATATATATATATATATATATATGCATCTTGAATGCATCTTATGTCACACAGACTAAAATATTTCTTGACCATTACGTCAAAGTATCATTTTTACTTTAAAATCCACTTTTAAAGTTTTGTTGGATGCTTATTCGTTGTATCATTTTGACTGTTAAAGCTAGTAAAGGTACTGACATATGTCCTAAGTAGAATAGAGCAAAGCATATACAACACGCATGTGGAAAAACAGTAAATCTTAGTCATGGGCAAGGATGAGATGAGAGTAAGCAACCAAGTTATAGTTTAGATCAATCATTGGAACTATACTGTTCTTGAAATCAATTTAGTAAAGGGCACATGGATCTACGTACTAATTTCTGCCAATGTATATGAACCAACAATGATCTAAAATATTATATCATAACGTATTGAAAAACACTAGAAAAGAGTCAATATTTAAAGAAGGTAGATTTAATTTATATAGCCACTTATATTGATTGTGTACTTTAGCTTGTGCTTGCAATGTAGATAAAAAATCTGTATCTTATCAAATACTTCATATAGTTTTTTGTGTCATATTTAATATCTATTATGACATATTGAAGTGTCTCTGTAACAATCATAGTATTTCCTAAAAATCGAATGGTTAAGTGAATTTTCCATCGACTACTTTGTAGTAATAATATTCAGCATTACTTAAATGTTATGTTTCTACCCATTGTCTATCCTTTTACTCTTGTACTAAGAATCTCTTGCATGAAATTTATTTCTACTGTGAGGGGCTTCTAAATCTGCAGCTGTTTACACCAGACCTACAATTACCAAATCTTGACACTGGGTCAGTGTGTCACACAAGTGAAATTTACTTACCTAGAATGCAGAGGTTAGCTCGAATACAAAAACTCATATACAAAGTATGCCAAAGGGAAGAAGGAATTAAACCTGTTAAGAGAAAGTCAATTGAACAGAAATCCTCTTGCCATTTAATGTGCTGGGAATAAAACTGCCATAAAGGCAAATGTTCTGTGCGCTTAAATGTGCAGCACAAAGCGTAAGAAGTTGGAAATCTGGTTGTTGCAATTATCTGTTTACAAATCGAATGAAATCTTAGATTGTTTTATGTTTTCCTTGAATAATCTGATCAGACATTTTCATATCATTTTAGTGTGTTTTTACCATGTCCTTCAAATCAAAGTATTACAGAAGCTATAGTTGACAATAAATAAAGTGTTATTTTCAGAGTATACTGCACATATACTTAGGCTGTCTTTCTTTTGCAAAGAATAACTTCAAAAAGATGCTACTTTATTTTATGTTTAAAAATTCTTTCATACCACCTTAAGTAAAACTAAAATTGGAGGACTAACACAAAGATTTTTGTTTTGGCTAGAATCAGTCATCAAAAAATGCATGCTCATGGTGAAATTAATAACATTGGCAGTGATAAAGTTGGCATAATTCACTACACTGAACAACCAGAAGTGGCTGTTTTTCTAAATTCATTCAGCATTGAATGACTTTCATAGTTTCATTCAGTTCACAATTTTCGGTGAGTTTATGTTAAAATTTACAGAATTTATTAATATAAAATGATTGCCTTACATCATTTTATTTTTTATTTTTTTCCACGTGGAAGGTTTAATGAGAAAAGAGTAGAAGAAGAGAGGAAAAAGTGGCTGGACATGTACACGGGGGTGGGGTGGGGTGGGGGTAAGAACAGAGAAGAACAAAGAACAAGCGGAGGAAGAGAGGGTAAGGGGAAGTAAGAGAGAGAGGGGGTAAGAGCACATCATTTTTTTCTTTTTCTTTCTTTCTTTCTTTCTTTCTTTCTTTCTTTCTTTCTTTCTTTCTTTCTTTCTTTCTTTCTTTGGTTTTTTATTAACTTGAGTATTTCTTATATACATTTCGAGTGTTATTCCCTTTCCCGGTTTCCGGGCAAACATCCTCCTAACCCCTCCCCCTCCCCTTCTATATGGGTGTTCCCCTCCCCATCCTCCCCCCATTGCTGCCCTCCCCCCAACAATCATGTTCACTGGGGGTTCAGACTTAGCAGGACCAAGGGCTTCCCCTTCCACTGGTGATATTATTCGGATATTCATTGCTACCTATGAGGTCAGAGTCCAGGGTCAGTCCATGTATAGTCTTTAGGTACTGGCTTAGTCCCTGGAAGCTCTGGTTGCTTGGCATTGTTGTTCATAAGGGGCCTCCCCTTCCTTATGGGTGTTCCCCTCCCAACCCTCCCCCCATTGCCGCCCTCCCCCCATAGACTAGTTCACTGGGGGTTCAGTCTTAGCAGGACCCAGGGCTTCCCCTTCCACTGGATCTTACTAGGATATTCATTGCTACCTATGAGGTCAGAGTCCAGGGTCAGTCCATGTATAGTCTTTAGGTAGTGGCTTAGTCCCTGGAAGCTCTGGTTGCTTAGCATTGTTGTACTTTTGGGGTCTCGAGCCCCATCAAGCTCTTCCAGTTCTTTCTCTGATTCCTTCAACGGGGGACCTATTCTCAGTTCAGTGGTTTGCTGCTGGCATTCGCCTCTGTATTTGCTGTATTCTGGCTGTGTCTCTCAGGAGCGATCTAAATCCGGCTCCTGTCAGTCTGCACTTCTTTGCTTCATCCATCTTGTCTAATTGGGTGGCTGTATATGTATGGGCCACATGTGGGGCAGGCTCTGAATGGGTGTTCCTTCAGTCTCTGTTTTAATCTTTGCCTCTCCCTTCCCTGCCAAGGGTATTCTTTTTCCTCATTTAAAGAAGGAGTGAAGCATTCATATTTTGATCATCCGTCTTGAGTTTCGTTTGTTCTAGGGATCTAGGGTAATTCAAGCATTTGGGCTAATAGCCACTTATCAATGAGTGCATACCATGTATGTCTTTCTGTGATTGAGTTAGCTCACTCAGGATGATATTTTCCAGTTCCAACCATTTGCCTACGAATTTCATAAACTCGTTGTTTTTGATAGCTGAGTAATATTCCATTGTGTAGATGTACCACATTTTCTGTATCCATTCCTCTGTTGAAGGGCATCTGGGTTCTTTCCAGCTTCTGGCTATTATAAATAAGGCTGCTATGAACATAGTGGAGCACGTGTCTCTTTTATATGTTGAGGCATCTTTTGGGTATATGCCCAAGAGAGGTATAGCTGGATCCTCAGGAAGTTCAATGTCCAATTTTCTGAGGAACCTCCAGACTGATTTCCAGAATGGTTTTACCAGTCTGCAATCCCACCAACAATGGAGGAGTGTTCCTCTTTCTCCACATCCTCGCCAGCATCTGCTGTCACCTGAGTTTTTGATCTTAGCCATTCTCACTGGTGTGAGGTGAAATCTCAGGGTTGTTTTGATTTGCATTTCCCTTATGACTAAAGTAGTTGAACATTTCTTTAGGTGTTTCTCAGCCATTCGGCATTCCTCAGCTGTGAATTCTTTGTTTAGCTCTGAACCCCATTTTTTAATAGGGTTATTTGTTTCCCTGCGGTCTAACTTCTTGAGTTCTTTGTATATTTTGGATATAAGGCCTCTATCTGTTGTAGGATTGGTAAAGATCTTTTCCCAATCTGTTGGTTGCCGTTTTGTCCTAACCACAGTGTCCTTTGCCTTACAGAAGCTTTGCAGTTTTATGAGATCCCATTTGTCGATTCTTGATCTTAGAGCATAAGCCATTGGTGTTTTGTTCAGGAAATTTTTTTCCAGTGCCTATGTGTTCCAGATGCTTCCCTAGTTTTTCTTCTATTAGTTTGAGTGTGTCTGGTTTGATGTGGAGGTCCTTGATCCACTTGGACTTAAGCTTTGTACAGGGTGATAAGCATGGATCGATCTGCATTCTTCTACATGTTGCCCTCCAGTTGAACCAGCACCATTTGCTGAAAATGCTATCTTTTTTCCATTGGATGGTTTTGGCTCCTTTGTCAAAAATCAAGTGACCATAGGTGTGTGGGTTCATTTCTGGGTCTTCAATTCTATTCCATTGGTCTATCTGTCTGTCTCTGTACCAATACCATGCAGTTTTTATCACTATTGCTCTGTAATACTGCTTGAGTTCAGGGATAGTGATTCCCCCTGAAGTCCTTTTATTGTTGAGGATAGCTTTAGCTATCCTGGGTTTTTTTTATTCCAGATGAATTTGCAAATTGTTCTGTCTAACTCTTTGAAGAATTGGATTGGTATTTTGATGGGGATTGCATTGAATCTGTAGATTGCTTTTGGTAAAATGGCCATTTTTACTATATTAATCCTGCCAATCCATGAGCATGGGAGATCTTTCCATCTTCTGAGGTCTTCTTCAATTTCTTTCCTCAGTGTCTTGAAGTTCTTATTGTACAGATCTTTTACTTGCTTGGTTAAAGTCACACCGAGGTACTTTATATTATTTGGGTCTATTATGAAGGGTGTCGTTTCCCTAATTTCTTTCTCGGCTTGTTTCTCTTTTGTATAGAGGAAGGCAACTGATTTATTTGAGTTAATTTTATACCCAGCCACTTTGCTGAAGTTGTTTATCAGCTTTAGTAGTTCTCTGGTGGAACTTTTGTGATCACTTAAATATACTATCATATCATCTGCAAATAGTGATATTTTGACTTCTTCTTTTCTGATCTGTATCCCCTTGATCTCCTTTTGTTGTCTGATTGCTCTGACAGCACATCATTTTTAAATTAGCCAAATACAATGTTTCCCTAATTATTATAAAGACCTCTACCATATACTTGGTAGAGTATAAATATTTATTTATTTTACATGCATTTACAAATGGATATTTGTTTCATGATATCAAGATATTTTTAGAATATGTAAATTAGCTAAATATTAAAATAATATTTAGGCTAAATTATCACTTAATGGAGATTTTCATAAGAGCCACTCAACAAATGTATCATGTGCAATACAATGCCCAGAAGACTAAATCATTGGGAGAACATTTGTGTGGCACACATGAAATGAAAGTTTCTTCACCCAGAGAGACAGACAGATGGAGAGAATGAGAAAGAGAGAGAAAGAGAGAAAGAGAGAGTGAGAGAGAGAGTAGTATGTTTTTTGTGTGTGTGTTTTTGATCATGTGAGAGTGAAAGAAAGAAAGGAAAGGAAGGAAAAGATAATAAAAGAAAAAGGATCAAAGCAGACAGAAAAGGATAAGAAAAAAGAAAGAAAAGAAGGAAGCATGCTTCCAAACATTGAGACCTAGAGAGGGCAGTAGATGAAAAGGAAAATACACAGCAGTAATAGTCAATCATTTGAAGAAAATTGTAGCAGTGTCATGCAATTAATTCATTATAGTAAACAAATGAACTGAAAGGAATTCCACAAATGCAGGGATATATGAATGATGGGGAAGCATTCAAACTGCAAGCCAATGTTGAGCTTGGTTGGTAAGTAAGGCGTCTCTGTTTATCTTCTGTGCATTAACGGGCTACAATAGCTTACGCCTCACATTTCCCCTCTAACAATGACTTAGATGTGAATATATACAATCATTTAAACACTGTGACTTTAGTGGTATATGTGGAGAATATGTCAAGCATTTAGCAGTTCTTGACTAATGGAAACATAGTTGCAGAAAATTCTGAAGTTGTCAGTGGGGCTTCAGTACCTGTGCATATTTAATTTGAAAACAATTCAGAATTGAGTGTGAAGTCACACATATGTTTTAGGTTCGTATGAAGTCTAGCATTGTGTATGGTGAAACTATATAAAATACCAAATTTGCCAGATTATAGTAAACTAATTAATTATAGAAAAATTTCTGATTTTTTTAAAGAATGTTGATCGAAAAAAATGAGTTTGGAAATAAGCTTCTTAGGCCATCCAGAGTCTGCCCCACCTAGGAATCCAACCCACATACAGACACCAAATCAGTCACTATTGCTAATGCCAAGAAGTACTTACTGACAGGAGGCTGGTATAGCTGTTCCCTGAAAGATTCTACCAGAGCCTAACCAATACAGATGCAGATGTACACAGCCAAACATTGGACTGAGCATGGGGAGCCCAACGGGGAAGTTAGTTAGGGCAAAGACTGTAGGAGCTGAAGGGTTTTGCAACCTCATTGGAAGAACAACAATAGCAATCAAACAGAACCCCCAATATTCCCAGGGACTAAACCACCAACCAAAGAGTACACAGAAGGTACTCATGACTCCAGCTGGATATGTAGCAGAGTATGGCCTTATCTTCCATCATTGGAAGGGGAGTCCCTTTGTTGTGTGCAGGCTTGATGACCCAGAATAGGGGGACACTAGGCCACTGAGGCAGGAGTAGGAGGGCAAGTGGGGAGCACCCTCATAGAGACAGGGATGGAGGTGGGGATATGAGTTTGTGGAGGGGAAACTGGGAAGGGGAATAACATTTGAAATGTAAATAAAATAGAGGGTAAAATCTCAAAGTCATTTTAGCAATTCAAATACTATGTTCATCCTTTGCTGTTTAGAGGCAACCTTTGTTTTCATTGACAAATCTCTATTATAATTATCTTCATGCTCCTATTATCTTGCTTTCAATCCTCAAATAAAACATTAATACAATCTTTAAAATATTAAAATGTGAACTTTTTCTAGAAAAGTCTTGCTTTCGTTGTAATTAATTTTTATTTTTATGTGTCTTAGAAACTTATGATAATGAAAATAATAATTGATCACCTTCCACATAAATACTCTGGGATAAAATACTCTGTAAAATGAACTTGAAATTTTTCCTCTATTGCTATGAGTTATGTTACTTTTTAAATTACCATTTTAATGTGCCCACAGCTATTTCAGAGAACAGTTGAAAATTATTAATGATAAAAAATTAAAACCAAATGTAAAAGAGAATAGCTTTCCATGTATCCTCTATATAGCTATATGTAATAAAAATATTTAGATAAAATTGCATTAAATAACAAAAATTATGTATTCTCCAGCACAATGTAAATGTATTATGATTAATTAACGATACTACTCTTTTGACTGTCATTAGGATAAATATAAAAAATATCTTTAGGTTGTTTAACCATAGCAAAATATCTCCAATCCCAACACTCAAAATTAGATGTAGCAGAATTAGGATTTGAAGGTTGTCATAGCCTATGTAGCCACTCTAAGAATATTCATAGATAAAGGAAAGCATGTCCAAAACCAATAAAACAAATAACAAACAAACAAACAAAAATGTAACATATAAATAAAAGTATTCAGTTAAATTACTATCAATGAAAATACATTTAATTTAATAGTTTACAGTGGGTTTTAGAACATGAATCAAAGTATTATGTTTAGTGATTTACAGGTCACGTAGTTGCATTAGAGCCACAAAACCTTGTGCAGCATGTACTTAGGCAGATCATTCGCATATAATGTATTCTTCACATGGTAATCACCCTAAGTGCTATTTATATTCACAATATGCATATCTAGTATTTCAAATAATAGGTTTCTATAGATACCCAGCAAAATCGGAGCAGTTGTTGTCAATACATATTTAGTATGTTTTGTTCTTTGTCTAACCCTTGCCCACTAACGAATAGCCATAAAACCCTTACAAATTATGAATAGCCATAAATTATTTCTTTTCTACAGACTATTGTGTTGAACCATGAATAGATATTTGTGAAAGTAGGGTACTCATGTATTTTAAATATGTATTATGAAGATGGGCCGGCAAACAGAATTGCTATGTTTACATTGCACGAGTTAGGCCATGAGCACAGAGCTTGATGCAGTACACATACAATTGGGACTTATAGTTGCAGAGGTACAAACCTAGGGGTTTCTGTTCCTGAAGTATAGATGAAATTCAGAACAAATCGAGAAGATCAGCTTAGGACAAAAATATGATGCACTTTATACTTCAGAGAATGGGAGGAACCCAGCAGAAGACATAACTGGTGACTCATGATGTACATCAAGAGAGTGCTGAGACATATAACTTACCAGAAATTTGTAAGTGAACAAATCATGAACAGTATTAAATGTTTCTGAAGTCATTTAGGCTACAGCTTGGGAAATAAAGACTGATTTGGAAAGCATAAGTTCAGATGACTTTGGAAAGAGTAAAGAGATAGAAAATTAGTGCTGAAGAAATGAGGTTTCGAGTGTATTAGAATTAGTTCCTTGAATAAGAACAAGGAGGCATCAAAATGGACAAGACACGTACATGATTGGAACAATAAAGTACCCAGGGGGAAGGTGATGGGACACAAAACCTAGAGATAATTCAAGAAGAGAGGGTCTCTGTTGACCAGCAACATGGGGATTCAAGGCACAAAAGCAAAGAACATTAACTACCTTCCTGAAAAGGGGATCGGGTGCTTTCAGGGTCATACAGTCATCAGTGTTTTCTTTTCACTTTTAACAGTTTTGTTTATGCATAATCCACCACAGTCTGAAAGTACTAAGCAGAAAATTCCAGAAAAAAAAGTACTACATAATCTTAAATTGTTTATCTGCTTGAGGAGGATGAGTTAATCTCCAGTTCTGGATTTCCCTCACCTCTTGTAACAAGAAATGAGTCACACTTTGCTTCATGTATTTTCTAAGAAATTGATATTCACCTACTAATCACTTAGCAATTAACTGGGTGATCATACCAACTATAGTGATATTGCAGTGTCTGTCTCCATGTAACTCTTACTTCATTTAGAACAGCTTCTAAGTCATTTTAGGTATAGCAAGGACAACCACAAAGTGATTCATATCAGAAAAAAGTCACTACACAAGCAAATACTATGTCCTCTATCATAGTATATCAGCTCAAAACACCAAGATGCTGTGAAGGGGAAAGAAAACACCATATTAAACAACTCTCATAGTAGCACTTTCTAATACCATTCATTTTTATCATCAGTTTTCTGAATGAGTTATTTTGTTTAATATATGTTATTTTTCAATGGTTATCTATTATAGAAAAATAACCAATATACATGTACAGTTTGGTAGTAATGATTGTTTTAGACAGCGATTGGGGTTTGTGGACTAAATGTTATATGTAAGGCCTGGAGAAGCACTGTAGACATGTAGAGAAAAGTTAGTTTCTACATTTCTACATTGTGTTACATATAATTTCAACATTTTATAATGATCCCATTCATTTTCTATCTGCTCTTAGTTACAATGCTTAGTAATGGAATCTGTTTAGATGGCAATACATGCCACATCTTTTAGACACTTGGATAACATAAACACGTGACTGACTTTTTTTTTATTTTATGAAGTTTCCTTTTCTGGTCTATTAGCAAGCATTCAGAGGGGCACAGGTAAAAATTATTGAAAAGTGTCCCACGTAGACTTAAAATGGTTCTTGCCATATAACTCTCCAAATTGAAGTATGTATGCATAAGGTATGTAAAAACACACATAATACAATCTTACTTTATTAACAATTTAATAGAAAACATGTATGTAACTCAATATGTTTGAGAAAAACTTGCTTAAAACATGAAAAACTAAGAGAGCTTGAGAATGCACTGAGTATTAAAATTATATTACTTTATTAAGGGAAATTAGTTTTGGAAGATTAAAGTATCTAAAATACTTCCTAAATTTTCTACTGTTAAACATGATCTCATGAGATATGTTTGTTTAATAGATCTTATTCAGAATCACGTTGAAATAAAATTGATTTAGTTAACACAGACAATTTCAGAATTTGCATATAAGTCATTTGTTAGGAAAGAAATATTCAAAATTTCAAAGCTTTCTGAAAAAAATGAGAAAACGTGCTTTTGGTGAATCTAATTGAATGCCATATCCATGATTTACATGAATATTTCATGATTTGTTTCATAGTTGCTCAAAATACTATATGGCTGTTGTGTGACATTTCCTGGGAAAATGAAAACAAAAGTTTGCTAATTCCAGGTGGGGTATCAATGACAGGCAAACTACACAGTTCCATAAGTGAAACTCAGTAAGTGATGAGATAATCTGTCTTGTAGGTGAATGGATGAAGGGATGGATACTTAGAGAAACTAGTGCTGCTTAAAGGCTGCTGCGTCAGTGAAAAGTTAACTCCAGCATGAGGAACAACACTTAGCATAACTTTAGGCAGATCAGAAGATGGAGGCCTGTTCTCAGCAGGCCTTGTTATGTATATGTCCTCAGCAAGAAAAAGATTCTGTGAATGTGGACAACCAGGGCCTTGTTGAGGTTTATGAGAAGTTTATTTGGATCCTAAGAGCCTTCCTTCAAGTTACAATGTTTCAACTTGGAGGAAGTTGCCAAACAAACTATTGTATCAAAATAATTTTTTATCAAAGTCTTATTATAATTGTAAGACAAAATTCATATAAATTAATTTAGTACAATTACAGACGATAAGTAAGTACATATGTCTCTGATAGGTTTGTATGTTTGAGACTGTACGATTTCTAACTATTCACTGATGATCATTTACTATCCTTCAGGTTTTTTCAAGCATGGAGTATTGGTGCAGTCCTTCCTTTAACCCACTGGGTGGGGATAAGAGGTTTGATTAATAAAATAATTGCCTCTTACATTTTCCAATAAAGGAAAATCTGTTTAGATGACTACTATGAACATTGAAACCACTTGAGGCTGAAGGACACCTCTATTTTTGCTAACCAATTTTTTCTGTAGTATTTATTTCTACATTGGAGTTAATCACAATTCATAGACATTCCTTTTTATCAGAAATTTGCAATTATTGATTGCGCTTCTAATTAAAGAGGGATTATATTGCAATAATTAAAATATTGAAATAGTGTATTTGACTATTATGTCTTTCCCTATGTATATGAATTATCTATAGCTTTGACTTATGAAGTATTGCTTTAATAAGTAGACAGTATTCTTTAATAGGAATACATGTCCTAGGGGCTGGAGAGATGACTTAACCTTTCAGGTGCTCTTTCAGAGGTTGGAGGTTTGGCTTTCATCATCTACATGGCAGCTGGCAAGCATTTATTACTCCAGTTCCAAGAAACTCTTTGCAAACTTCTGGCCTCCATAGCACTTCTTTCATGGGGTACATGGGATACTATCCAGGCAATTTAGTCATATACATAAAATAAACATAAATCCTTGAAAAGTGATAAATATCTCCAACTTTCTCAGATAACTACAGATACCTAGAAGAATATTGATTACTAAACCTGACACATTTAAACAATGAGTGACATCAGTAAGGGAGTAGGTTCAAGGTCATATATATATATATATATATATGTACATATATATATATGTGTGTGTATGTATACATGTGTGTAAATATATACAAATGTGTATATACGAATGTATACATATATGTACAATTTAAATACATTTATATATGTATGCATATATACATGCATATACATCTCAATAAATTTGTAAATATTCTAGAGAGTCTAAAATATTGGATGATAGCTTTAGCTGCTATTAATATTAGGAGATAGAGAGATTTTGGTCTGCTTATATTCAATTACCTGGTCATTCATCTTGTACCTTTGCAACCTGCATTTCCACTCAAACATAGTAGCATCCAAAGAGCTCAAGTTTGAGTTATTTTATGACTTTCAGAAACCAGTATTTCATTTCTATGTTCCTGCATATAAATATCTTTTAACGAGTACTGTGTATGTAAAGCAAACTAAGTGTATGAGAAACCTGAACATGTGTTATAGATTCATTTCTCTTGGACAAATAGTCCTAGGCTTTTTCAGTACTACTTTGTGTGAAATATTAAGGAATGTGTAAATGTGGATGCTGTGTGTTTTTAAGATCAGAATAATAACTATGGTATTTAGTTGTGATGACAGTCTACAAAGCATAACAGTAGCATTTGGAGATTTAATTAAATTTATGTCAAAATTTATTTCAAATCCTGGAGAAAAATATTGCTGGGTAATATAACACAGGTTTTGCCCTTTAGAAATTTTGACAAGTGGAAACATTTACATGACACATTAGCACAGTCTCCACAATTCAAAGGGAGCTGGTTTACAACATAGCAACCGCCTTGTTCATTTATTCTACAATAAACATGCAAACCAACTCTTCTATAAATGCTTGACTGCTGAGTCTACATCTACTGGCAACAACAAGCATGAAACTCAGTCTAATTAAAGAAACTGTATAAATATAGAAAAAGATTATGTCACTTCCCTTAAAAGCAATTTTAATTATTTTATCTTAGAATACAAGTAATAAGTATAACTATCTGCAATATATCTAGACATTATCATATAAACAATAAATGCTTTACATGACTCCAGATCATAGTAAATATAAATTTGACTCCCACATACATGCACAGAGTCAAGGCTCTATTTGCTCCCAATGTCTCCCCTATAGAAGTTTCCATCTTCCCAGACAGGTAGTATACCACTCTTTTCTGAGGTTTGAGATCAGTAACAGGAAGTTGGCAGTGATAGCTGGCATTTCAAAAATGTACCAAAATACTTGACATAGTTTTAAAAGAATCATTTATTTTGGCACTGGTTTCAGGTATGTCGATTCCACTCTTAAACAGCTCCATTGCACGAGCGAAGCCGAGACGCGGTGGGAGGCGGGAGAGAGAGAGAGAGCGAGAGAGGGAGGGAGGGAGTTTGGGACTGAGGTAAGGCAGAATATCATGTTGAAAGACATATTTGGTTCTTGACCTGTACAGAATGCTCAGAAAGTAAGTTAAATTTCTAAATGGGTCCAGGATAACATTTTATACTTTTCAAATTAAGGTGTACCACAATAGTCTATTCTATGAACCCAAAATTCTAGTTCCCTCCATGTCTAGTAATGTCAACAAACTATGAATCAATCAATGGAATAAACCATTGGTAAATAGACTCTTCATGATATAACCACTTTTTAATGACTGGATTCCACAAACAAAGCTTATGGGAGAATATGCTATTTCTACACCACATTATAAATTCCATATTAATACAATGGTTTAATTTAACTAAGGTTACAGAAGTCTCAATCTATATTTGATTCTGTATATCAGAACCTATGGATGTCTAAAACATCATGGTCAGAACATGGTAAAAAGGACTCTTTACCTCATGGTAATCAGGTAAAATGAGAAAGATGAAGGTCTTAGAGATTGGAAAATCCTGGGGTATCTTTTCTACTCTCCTGTACAAAATCAACATCTGTTTTCACTTGGGTACTAGAATATTGAATATGTTGTGTTATAACTTCATTATCTGGACACACATCTGGAACATTTTTGCTAAAGCATGGTTGATAGGACAACAGGCTCTTATGTTGGGCTGTGTTTTCAGGCTGTTTTCTGTTTTCTAATCCCAGTTTGGACTGCTTATTTAACCATTGTATTCTATAGGCTTAAGGCCCCTCAGAGTTTCATCCTCAGACTTTAATCAAGAAGGGGAGCTCTATTACTTTTTAAGTAAAACATGTATTGATTAATTTTGGCCATAATCTTTCATAATAAAGTTTTTAATTTACATTAAATGCATGCAATGAAAAGAAACTATTGAGGGATCCTTTATTTTAAAAACAAAATATCTGCTTTCTCAAAATAGGGATAATGTGACATCTATAACTATAACTTATAACTATTGACATCTATAAACATAAATGAACATGTGAATTTATTTCATTTGATTTTGCGAACCATAATTATTTTTAACATTTTCTGTTGGGTAAATATGTATGTGCAGGTTATATGATAAATTTGTGGGTGTTTTGCTGTTGTTCTTATAAGGACGTAGTTTTTTTATTTGAGCTTCTATTAAATATAAATTGCCCTTTGTCTTTATATAAGCAAATAAAATGATATTATCTCTCTTATAAACTGAACAATACTAGTGGTTTGTTTACATTTTTGAGAAGGAAATATAGATTTCATAATAAAATTTTATGTCCTGAGAAAAAATATAATAGGATATTTTGCATATTAGTTCTTGACATAAAACAGTAATAGCTTGATTTCCAAAATATAGTACATCTCACTTCAAATTATCAAGTCCTACAGCATTTGAGTATATGAACTTGTGAATATTTTTAGGAAAAGAAATTGTGACTCTTAGCTATAGTCAGACAGAATGATAATACTCATTACAGCACCCACAATCCCAAAGCTGTTCCTATAAGCGACTGAAAGCTGAGGCTTGGGATGAGTAAGGAAGCACAGGGCTCAGTAGGTCTTATGTCCTTGATCAATTCTCACTATCACACACAACGCTCCTAATGAAAACAGAAAATACAAATTTCGGCATTTATACACTCTAGCTATAAAGAAACCCAGATTCCCCATACAGGTCTTTATATTTTCTCTATTGCGTCTTGATTACCATTATAAGTGATCCAGTGCCAATGACCTGCCAAATTTGTGGGAGCAGAGACTGATGTCTTTCAGGATTTGATGTTCATTTTCAGTTAGTGTTTAGTCTGCGTTGCTATGTATCTAGAGAAATATATGCTGCAAACCCTTGGGAAAATCCATGGTATTTCCTGAAGCGAGACTACTAAATAAAAATAAAAACTCAAAAAACTGCTCCAATAACTCAGTAAAACTTGAAGAATAATTTTTGTTTATTTTGCAAATCCAATGATAAGTCCAAAATTAACCAATCAGGTTTTCAATTAGTTATTTTTATAACATGCATATTATAAAATTTCTAACACACTGAAAATAAACACATACTAATAAATCACATCTTACATAATGAGAGTAGAAAACCTTCAAAGCATAGGATCATCTAATGAGATGAGAAACTGGTAATAAAGCATTTATCATTTTACTAACATTTACAAATGAATAACGTAATGACTTTGATAGAATTTTTTTTCTTTTTCTCAATCTATTTATTTCTTTAATTCTTTAATTTGTTTTACAGTCCGGGCTTTTTCCCTCCCTGGTCTGCCACTAACTGTTCCACATCCTCCTCTCCCATACTCTCTCCCCAGTCTCCAAAATCATATCCCCACCACCCACCGCCAACCAATCAGACCTCTCGACTCCCTGAAGTCTCTTGCTGGTTAGGTGTATCATCTCTTACCCATCAGTCAAGACCCATCAGTATATATGTGCTGAGGGCCTCATTTCAGCTGGAGTATACAGCCTGGGAGGTGGCTTGGTGTCTGAGCAATCGAGGTGGTCCATATGAGTTGAGACTGCGAGTCGTCTTCCGATAGGGTTGCCCTCCTCCTCTGCTTCTTCCAGCTTTTCCCTAATTTGTACACAGGGGTCACCAGCTTCTGTCCATTTGTTGGGTGTACCTATATACATTTGACTCTTTTGGCTGCTTTTGGACTTTTTGGTCTCTGTTGGATCTTTTGGCTGTCAGTCATGCTAGGCTCCTTTGTGTAAGCATACCATAGTACCAGAAATAATGTCAGGCTGCGGGTCTCCACTTGAGATGGATCCCAATTAGGGCCAGTCACTGGACCTCCTTTCCCTCAGGCTCTTCTCCATTTTTGACCCTGCAGTTCTTTCAGACAGGAACAATTCTGGGACAGAGTTTTTGACCGTTGGATGGCAGTCCCATCTCTCGGTGAACTTTACAAGTTCCCTCTCCCCACTGTAGGACATTTCTTTCTTTCTTTTTTTATTGGATATTTCATTTATATATATTTATTATATATAAATAAAATTATATATAAATAAATATATTATATATATATTTATTATATCCAATAATATATATTATTGGATATTTTTTATTTGCATTTCAAATGTTATTCCGTCTCGCAGTTTCTCATCCATAAGCCCCTATCCCGCCCCTCTCCTCTTCTTCTATAAGGGTGTTTCCCCTCCCCAACAACCCTCTTCTGGCCTCCCTGTCCAGATATTCCCCTGCACTGGGGGTCAAGTCTTGGCAGGACCAAGGGTTTCTCCTCCTATTGGTGCCCAACAAGGCCATCCTCTGCTACATATGCAGTTGGAGCCATGGGTCTGTCCATATGTAGTCTTTGGGTAGTGGTTTAGTTCCTGGGAGCTCTGGATGGTTGATATTGTTGTTCTTATGGGGTTGCAAGCCCCTTTAGCTCCTTCAATCCTTTCTCTGATTCCTCCAACCCGGACCCCGTTCTCAGTTCAATAGTTTGTTGCTAGTGTTCACCTCCCTATTTGTCACGCTCTGGCTAAGCTTCTCAGGAAACAGCTATATCAGGCTCCTGTCGACATGCATTTCTTGGCTTCATCAATATTGTCTAGTTTTAGTGGCTGTATATATATATGGGTGGATCCCCATGTGGGGCAGATTTATTTACATTTTAAATGTTATTTCCTTTCCTGTTTTTTCCTCCACAAACCCCCTAATATATCCCCTTCCACCTGCTTCTATGAGGGCACTACCCTCTGCCCACCCACCCACCCAGTCCAACCTCCTTGCCCTGGCATTTTCTTACACTGGGGCATGGAGCCTTCACAGGACCAAGCGCCTCTCTTTCCATTGATACCCAATAAGGCCATCCTCTGCAACGTATGCAGCTGGAGCCATGGGTTGCTTCATGTATACTCTTTGGTTGATACTTTAGTCACTGTGAGCTCAGGTGGGGGGGTGTTCTGGTTGGTTGATATTGTTATTCTTCCTGTGGGGTTGCAAACCCCTTCAGGTCCTTCAGTTCTTTCTCTAACTCCTCCATTGGGGACCCATGATCAGTACAATGGTAAGCTGTAAGCATCTGCCTGTGTATTTGTCAGGCTCTGGCAGAACCTCTCAGGAGACAGATCTATCAGGCTCTTGTCATCAAGTACTTCTTGGCATCCGCAAGAGTGCCTTGATTTGGTGTCTGTATATGGGATGGATGATATTTTCTTCAGTGTCTGCTCCATATTTTTTCTCCATATTTCCTTTATACTGGAACAATTCTGCGTTCAAAACTTAGACATGAGTGTTTAGCCCCATCCAGCACGTGGGCCCTTGCCTAACATCTGGATATGGTCTCTAAAATTTATCTTCATCTAAAGTCCCTCCCTTTAAGGCCCAACAGTTTCTCACCTATGAGGTCTCTGGTATATTCTAGAGGGTCTCCCCAGATCCTCCCTCCGATGGTTGCCTGTTTCCATTGTTTCTGTTAGTCCTTTGCCTTCCTAATACGTGATCATGTTCCCTTCTTCCTGTCCTGTCCCCTTTACCACCCAAGTGTCTCCCTCATCTCTGCCCATAATTGCTTTGTTCTTCCTCCTAAGTGGATTTCATGGATCCTCACTTTGTCCCTTCTGCTTGCTTGTTAACCCTCTTGAGTTCTGTGGATTGTATCCTAGGTATTCTGTACTTTTTTGCCTATTATCAACTTATAAGTGAGTACATAGCCAGGCATGTCCTTTGAGGTCAGAGTTATCTCACTCAGGATATTTCCATCCATTTGCCTGCAAAACTCAGAATGGTCTCATTATTAATAGCTGAGTAGTATTCCATTGTGTAGGTGAACCACATTTTCTGTATCTAATCTTCAGTTGTGGCACATCTGGGTTGTTTCCAGCTTCTGGCTATCACAAATAAGGCTGCTATGAACCTCGTGGAACAAGTGCCCCTGTGGCATTGTGGCACATCTTTTGGGCATATGCCCTGGAGTGGTATAGCTGGGTCTTCAGATAGATCTATTTTCAATTTTCTGAGGAAACTCCAGACTGATTTTCAGAGTGGTAGTACCAGGATGCAATCCCAAAAGCAATGGAGGAGTGTTCCTCTCTCTCTACATTCTTTCCAATATGTGCTGTCACCTGCAGGTTTGATGTTAGCCATTCTGATTGATTGAAGGTGGACTCTCAGGGTCCTATTGAGTTGCATATCTCTGAGGTTGTTTCAATATAAAAAATCCATTAGCATAATCCACTATATAAACTCAATGGGAAAAAGAACATATGATTACCTCCTTAGATGCTGAGAAAGCATTTGACAAAATACAACACCCCTTCATCTTAAATGCCTTGGAGAGATCATGAATTCAAGACCCATACCTAAACATAATAAAAGCAATATACAGCAAACCAATAGTCAATATCAAATTAAAACAAGAGAATACTAGAAGCAATCCCGGTAAAATCTGGGACAAGAAAAGGATGCCTATTCTGTTATCTATTCAATAGAGTGCTCTAAGTCTCCAAGTTCTAGCTAGGGTAATAAGAGAACAAAGAAGATCAGGGGGATACAAATTGACAAAGAAGTTAAGGTATTACTACTTGTAGATGATATGATAATATACGTAAGTGTGCCCAAAAATTCTACCAAAGAACTTCCACAAAGTCGGTAGATATAAAATTAACTCAAATAAATCTTTATTTATTCAAAAGATAAGTGGTCTGAGAAAGAAATTAGAGAAACAACACACTTCTCAATAGTCACAAAAAATATAAAATATCTTGCAGTCACTCTAAGCAAACATGAGAAAAATCTGTATGACATCTTCAAGTCTCTCAAAACTGAAATTGAAGATTTGAGAAAATGAAGAGATCTACATGCTCATGGATTGGCAGAACTAACAGTAAAAATGGCCCTCCTCCCCAAAGCAATGTACAAATTCAATGCAATCCTCATCAAAATCCCAACACAATTCTTCAAATTCATAGAAAGAACTATTCTCAAATTCCTCTCAAAAGCAAAACAAAACAAAACAAAAAAACAAAAACAAAAAACAGTTTTTTATTGGAGTTGGAGTTTTATTTACATTTTACATGTTATCCTCTTTTCCAGTTTCCCACCCATAAACACCCTATCTCAACCCCTTCCCCTTTCTTCTATGAGGGTATTCCCCCTCCCCAACCACCTATACCTTCCTGCCTCCCCGCCCTGATATTCCCCTACTCTAGTGTGTCCAACCACAACAGGACCAAGAACTTCTCCTACCATTGGTGCCCAACAAGGCCATCCTCTGCTACTTATGAAGCTGGAGCCATGGGTCTGTCCATGTGTACTCTTTGGGTAGTGATTTAGTCCCTGGGAGCTCTGGTTGGTTGGCATTGTTGTTCTTATGGGGTTGCAAGCCCCTTCAGCCCTTTTAATCTTTTCTCTAAAAGAGCTGTTGGGGGAATCACTATCCCTGACCTCAAGCTGTACTATAGAGCAGTCAGTACTGATAAAAACTGCATGGTATTGATACAGAGACAGACAGGTTGATTGACCAAATAGAATTGAAGACCCAGAATTAAAACCACACTCTATGGACAGTTGATCTTTGACAAAGGGCCCAAAAATATACAATGGAAAGCAAAAGCATCTACAATAAATGGTGTTTGTCTAATTGGCAGTCTGTATGTCTGAAAATGAAACTAGACCCATATTTTTAACCTTATATAAAGCTCAAATCCAAGTGGATCAAGGACCTCAACATAAAGACAGATACACTGAATCTAATAGAAGAGAAATTAGGAAAGACCTTTGAACACAGGGAAAAATTTCCTAAACAGAACTCCAGTGGCTCAAACTCTAAGATCAAGAGTTGGTAAATGGGACCTCATGAAACTGGAAAACTTCTGTAAAGCAAAGGACACAATCAAAAGGATTAAAGCAGCAACCTCAGATTGGGAAAAAATCTTCACTAATTCCAAATCTTATAGAGAGCTAATATCCAAAATATATAAAGAACTGAAGAAGCTAACCACCAAAAGCCAAACAATCCAGTGAAAACCTGGGATATAGAACTAAAGGGTATTCATAACCAAGGAATGTCTAAGGGCTGAATAGCACTTAAAGAAATGTTCGAAGTCCTTATTAATCAGGGAAAGGCAAATCAGAACTCTTTCTTTAAAAAGAAATTTTCTCTATTTCAAAAGAAAATTGAATTTATATTTAAAAAGACCACTTGGGGCCATTCTCTTCAATAGTGTCTTTAAACATCTTTAAAGTGATGGCACTTAAAATGAGGAAAGAAATTCCTAGAGGGCTTAATAAAGAAAAATTAGATTTTTGGTATTTGACATCAGTTAGGGAAAGATCAAAGGAAGGCATTATTATAGAAATATATGAAGCATTGACAAAGTTTAGCACTATCTCTCTAGTATTAATCACCACTAATTGTTCGGGTTAATTAGATCTTACTCTTCAACTAGATAAAAGCAATTATAATCATTAAAAGGGATAAGTTGTCACATGATGGGGAATGCTAAGATAGTCAATAAGGATTAAGATCTACCACAAATATTGGATTATGAAATTATTGAGACGAAAACACACTTTACTTCAGTTAATTTATTTTTGTGTTAACAATCTTGACTCCTGTTACATAGCCCATGTAACACCTTTCTGTATTATTGTACAAAACAATATTTTTAAAATTTTTTCACCATATCATGTAATGAATCATTTTAAATTTTATTAAGTAATGAATTGGATCGTGGAAGGAAGTCCGCCCCTTCTCCATCTTTACCACTGACAGTTATGTATGTTTAAAACTATGAAAGAAATATAGGGAAGTAGTAGCAATGTTCCCTCAGCTTTACAGTGGTGGTGTTATTTCTCCACACATTAAAGTTATTGGTCCTCTGGTTGATGATTGTTAGAGGACAAAGCATGAGACATTTGAAATAAAACCATATAGTGGTTTGGGAGAATTAAGGACCGATATGTTTTGTTTTCAAATGTTCCCTGAGGTTTTCTGGTTGCCCATGTAATACTGTTGGGAAATGGTAGCTTTTAAAAGATGGGACCCAGAGGGAGGAAGTTAGGTTACTGGGAGGCATGCACTTGATAATGGGAGCCCAGTCCCTCCTCTTCCTCTCTCTTTACTTCTCAGCTGTAATGAGATGATACATATGGTGTCCTATGTGCTCCCATCATGATGTACTGCCTTGCTGCTGGTCCAAAAGCAACAAGACAACTGACCATGGATTGAAACCTACAAAACTGTGAGCCAAATAAAACTTTTTTCTTTTTCAGTTGATTTTTTTCAGGTATTGCTGTAACAGATTAACTGATTACTGAAACACATTCTTGCCTTTATTTTCCATCTATGTCTTTCTTTCCATCTCCCTCTCTCTCTTCCATATATATGTATACATGCATATATGGGTAAATACATATCCTTTCTACATATATGCATGAACAGTGTGTGTGTGTGTGTGTGTGTGTGTGTGTGTGTGTGAGAGAGAGAGAGAGAGAGAGAGAGAGAGAGAGAGAGAGAGAGAGAGTTTTATCTTAGTGGCTATCTCAGAGTTTAGAGTATTTTAAAATAATTTTTATTTTTTTATTTCGTTTATTATTTCAGAATCCAGTCCTTGCCACCTCCTGATCTGCCCTTCCACAGTTTCTCATCCTATTCCTCCTCACTCCTGTCTCCAGGAGGATTTTACCCCTACCCTGCAACGGGCCTCTCTAGTCCCTGGGCCTCAAGATTCTCCAGGGTTCGGCACATCTTCTCTCACTGACGCTTGGCCAGTACTCTGTTGTATGTATTCGGTGCCTTGGACCATATCATGTATGGTAGCTGGTTAGTGGCTCAGTGTCTGAGAGATCTCAGGGTTCTAGCTGAGACTGCTGGTCTTCCTATGGGGTGACCCTCCTCCTCAGCTTATTCCAGCCTTTCCCTTATTCAATCACAGAAGTCCCCAACTTCAGTCCAATGATTGGGTGGAAGTATTGGCATCTGTTTCAGTCACTGCTTGTTGGGCCTCTTAGAGGACAGCCATGCTAGGCTCCTGTCTGTAAGCATTGGAGTCACCCCTTGAGATGGATCCCAAATTGTGCAGCTCACTGGATCATCTTTCTCTCATTTTCTTCTCCATTTTTATCCCTGTAGTTCTTTTAGACAGTAACAATTCTGGGTCAGAGATTTTGACTGTGGAATAACCCTATCTTTCCACTTGATACCCTGTCTTCTTACTGAAGATGGACTTACGAGTTTCCCTTCTCCGCTACTGGGCATTTCATATAAGGTCACTCCCTTTGAGTCCTGAGAGTCTAATTTTCAGTCTCTGGTACATTCTAGAGAGTACCTCCACCTCTTACCTTCCATGGTTGTACATTTCCATTCATTCTGCTGGCCCTCAGGGCCTCCCTCCTGTTTCTCCAGCATACCTGATCATGTTTTGGCCCTTCTACCTGTTAACCTTCTTGAGTTCTATGGATTTTATCGTAGGTATTCTGTAAATTTTTGGCTAATATCCACTTATTAGTGAGTACATGCTCTTTTGAGTCTGAGTTACCTCACTCAGGATAATAAATTGTAGTTCAACCCATTTCCCTGAAAAAAAAAAAACTCATGATATCCTTGTTCTTAATAGCTAAATAGTATTCTACATTGAAATTAAATATATTGTGGCTCTTTCCAATATTTAAAGAACTATAAATAGAACTATAGCAGCCAACTCAAAATCTTTCAAAGTCAACTCGACAACGCAGAATATAAATTCCCCTTTGTTTAGTTTGCTGAAGTAATTCTGGACTTAAAATTTGGCATTAAGTTTTTGTTCCTGCTACTTGTAAGCAGATTAAGAAACATGCAACTAAATACATTATAAGTAAAAGGGTCATGCCACTAACAATAGGAAGGATAGATAATTCTATCATTTCAAATGAAATTATGAAAAGCAGGATGGCAAGAGATTAATATAGTGACATTCACAGTGGGAGATGCTCAGTTCTCACTTCTCTTCTAGTATTAGCTTTATTTTGAGCAAGTTACGAGTTCAATTCTAGATATTTCTCTCTGATAAATAGAGATAATAGTTATACAAACAACTTAATATTTGAGTATTTTGGATATTTAAATAACATATCACAAAGCACATCCCTGTGGTAGGAAAATATAAACTATTGATATAATTGTCCAAATTTTATTTGAAACTATGAAGGCCAGAAGATCCTGGACTGATGTCATACAGACCCTAAGAGAACACAAATGCCAGCCCAGGTTACTGTATCCAGCAAAACTCTCAATTAACATTGATGGAGAAACCAAGATATTCCATGACAAAACCAAATTACACAATATCTTTCTACAAATCCAGCACTACAAAGGATAATAAATGGTAAAGCCCAACATAAGGAGGCAAGCTATACCCTAGAAGAAGCAAGAAACTAATCGTCTTGGCAACAAAACAAAGAGAATGAAAGCACACAAACATAACCTCACATCCAAATATGAATATAAAGGGAAGCAATAATCACTATTCCTTAATATCTCTCAATATCAATGGCCTCAACTCCCCAATAAAAAGACATAGATTAACAAACTGGATACGCAACGAGGACCCTGCATTCTGGTGCCTACAGGAAACACACCTCAGAGACAAAGACAGACACTACCTCAGAGTGAAAGGCTGGAAAACAACTTTCCAAGCAAATGGTCAGAAGAAGCAAGCTGGAGTAGCCATTCTAATATCAAATAAAATCAATTTCCAACTAAAAGTCATCAAAAAAGATAAGGAAGGACACTTCATATTCATCAAAGGAAAAATCAACCAAGATGAACTCTCAATCCTAAATATCTATGCCCCAAATACAAGGGCACCTACATACGTAAAAGAAACCTTACTAAAGCTCAAAACACACATTGCACCTCACACAATAATAGTGGGAGATTTCAACACACCACTCTCATCAATGGACAGATCACGGAAACAGAAATTAAACAGTGATGTCGACAGACTAAGAGAAGTCATGAGCCAAATGGACTTAACGGATATTTATAGAACATTCTATCCTAAAGCAAAAGGATATACCTTCTTCTCAGCTCCTCATGGTACTTTCTCCAAAATTGACCATATAATTGGTCAAAAAACGGGCCTCAACAGGTACAGAAAGATAGAAATAATCCCTTGCGTGCTATCGGACCACCACGGCCTAAAACTGGTCTTCAATAACAATAAGGGAAGAATGCCCACATATACGTGGAAATTGAACAATGCTCTACTCAATGATAACCTGGTCAAGGAAGAAATAAAGAAAGAAATTAAAAACTTTTTAGAATTTAATGAAAATGAAGATACAACATACCCAAACTTATGGGACACAATGAAAGCTGTGCTAAGAGGAAAACTCATAGCGCTGAGTGCCTGCAGAAAGAAACAGGAAAGAGCATATGTCAGCACCTTGACAGCACACCTAAAAGCTCTAGAACAAAAAGAAGCAAATACACCCAGGAGGAGTAGAAGGCAGGAAATAATCAAACCCAGAGCTGAAATCAACCAAGTAGAAACAAAAAGGACCATAGAAAGAATCAACAGAACCAAAAGTTGGTTCTTTGAGAAAGTCAACAAGATAGATAAACCCTTAGCTAGACTAACGAGAGGACACAGAGAGTGCATCCAAATTAACAAAATCAGAAATGAAAAGGGAGACATAACTACAGATTCAGAGGAAATTCAAAAAATCATCAGATCTTACTATAAAAACCTATATTCAACAAAATTTGAAAATCTTCAGGAAATGGACAATTTCCTAGACAGATACCAGGTATCGAAGTTAAATCAGGAACAGATAAACCAGTTAAACAACCCCATAACTCCTAAGGAAATAGAAGCAGTCATTAAAGGTCTCCCAACCAAAAAGTGCCCAGGTCCAGATGGGTTTAGTGCAGAATTCTATCAAACCTTCATAGAAGACCTCATACCAATCTTATCCAAACTATTCCACAAAATTGAAACAGATGGAGCACTACCGAATTCCTTGTACGAAGCCACAATTACTCTTATACCTAAACCACACAAAGACACAACAAAGAAAGAGAACTTCAGACCAATTTCCCTTATGAATATCGACGCAAAAATACTCAATAAAATTCTGGCAAACCGAATTCAAGAGCACATCAAAACAATCATCCACCATGATCAAGTAGGCTTCATCCCAGGCATGCAGGGATGGTTTAATATACGGAAAACCATCAACGTGATCCATTATATAAACAAACTGAAAGAACAAAACCACATGATCATTTCATTAGATGTTGAGAAAGCATTTGACAAAATTCAACACCCCTTCATGATAAAAGTCCTGGAAAGAATAGGAATTCAAGGCCCATACCTAAACATAGTAAAAGCCATATACAGCAAACCAGTTGCTAACATTAAACTAAATGGAGAGAAACTCGAAGCAATCCCACTAAAATCGGGGACTAGACAAGGCTGCCCACTCTCTCCCTACTTATTCAATATAGTTCTTGAAGTTCTAGCCAGAGCAATCAGACAACAAAAGGAGATCAAGGGGATACAGATTGGAAAAGAAGAAGTCAAAATATCACTATTTGCAGATGACATGATAGTATATATAAGTGATCCCAAAAGTTCCACCAGAGAACTACTAAAGCTGATAAACAACTTCAGCAAAGTGGCTGGGTATAAAATTACCTCAAATAAAACAGTTGCCTTCCTCTATACAAAAGAGAAACAAGCCGAGAAAGAAATTAGTGAAATGACACCCTTCATAATAGATCCAAATAATATAAAGTACCTCGGTGTGACTTTAACCATGCAAGTAAAAGATCTGTACAATAAGAACTTCAAGACACTGAGGAAAGAAATTGAAGAAGACCTCAGAAGATGGAAAGATCTCCCATGCTCATGGATTGGCAGGATTAATATAGTAAAAATGGCCATTTTACCAAAAGCAATCTACAGATTCAATGCAATCCCCATCAAAATACCAATCCAATTCTTCAAAGAGTTAGACAGAACAATTTGCAAATTCATCTGGAATAACAAAAAACCCAGGATAGCTAAAGCTATCCTCAACAATAAAAGGACTTCAGGGGGAATCACTATCCCTGACCTCAAGCAGTATTACAGAGCAATAGTGATAAAAACTGCATGGTATTGGTACAGAGACAGACAGATAGACCAATGGAATAGAATTGAAGACCCAGAAATGAACCCACACACCTATGGTCACTTGATTTTTGACAAAGGAGCCAAAACCATCCAATGGAAAAAAGATAGCAATTTCAGCAAATGGAGCTGGTTCAACTGGAGGGCAACATGTAGAAGAATGCAGATCGATCCATCCTTATCACCCTGTACAATGCTTAAGTCCAAGTGGATCAAGGACCTCCACATCAAACCAGACACACTCAAACTAATAGAAGAAAAACTAGGGAAGCTTCTGGAACACATAGGCACTGGAAAAAATTTCCTGAACAAAACACCAATGGTTTATGCTCTAAGATCAAGAATCGACAAATGGGATCTCATAAAAGTGCAAAGCTTCTGTAAGGCAAAGGACACTGTGGTTAGGACAAAACGGCAACCAACAGATTGGGAAAAGATCTTTACCAATCCTACAACAGATAGAGGCCTTATATCCAAAATATACAAAGAACTCAAGAAGTTAGACCGCAGGGAAACAAATAACCCTATTAAAAAATGGGGTTCAGAGCTAAACAAAGAATTCACAGCTGAGGAATGCCGAATGTTCAACATCTTTAGTCATAAGGGAAATGCAAATCAAAACAACCCTGAGATTTCACCTCACACCAGTGAGAATGGCTAAGATCAAAAACTCAGGTGACAGCAGATGCTGGCGAGTATGTGGAGAAAGAGGAACACTCCTCCATTTTTGGTGGGATTGCAGACTGGTAAAACCATTCTGGAAATCAGTCTGGAGGTTCCTCAGAAAATTGGACATTGAACTGCCTGAGGATCCAGCTATACCTCTCTTGGGCATATACCCAAAAGATGCCTCAACATATAAAAGAGACACGTGCTCCACTATGTTCATAGCAGCCTTATTTATAATAGCCAGAAGCTGGAAAGAACCCAGATGCCCTTCAACAGAGGAATGGATACAGAAAATATGGTACATCTACACAATGGAATATTACTCAGCTATCAAAAACAACGAGTTTATGAAATTCGTAGGCAAATGGTTGGAACTGGAAAATATCATCCTGAGTGAGCTAACCCAATCACAGAAAGACTTACATGGTATGCACTCATTGATAAGTGGCTATTAGCCCACATGCTTGAATTACCCTAGATCCCTAGAACAAACGAAACTCAAGACGGATGATCAAAATGTGAATGCTTCACTCCTTCTTTAAATGAGGAAAAAGAATACCCTTGGCAGGGAAGGGAGAGGCAAAGATTAAAACAGAGACTGAAGGAACACCCATTCAGAGCCTGCCCCACATGTGGCCCATACATATACAGCCACCCAATTAGACAAGATGGATGAAGCAAAGAAGTGCAGGCCGACAGGAGCCGGATGTAGATCGCTCCTGAGAGACACAGCCAGAATACAGCAAATACAGAGGCGAATGCCAGCAGCAAACCACTGAACTGAGAATAGGTCCCCTGTTGAAGGAATCAGAGAAAGAACTGGAAGAGCTTGAAGGGGCTCGAGACCCCAAAAGTACAACAATGCCAAGCAACCAGAGCTTCCAGGGACTAAGCCACTACCTAAAGACTATACATGGACTGACCATGGACTCTGACTCCATAGGTAGCAATGAATATCCTAGTAAGAGCACCAGTGGAAGGGGAAGCCCTGGGTCCTGCTAAGACTGAACCCCCAGTGAACTAGTCTATGGGGTGAGGGCGGCAATGGGGGGAGGGTTGGGAGGGGAACACCCATAAGGAAGGGGAGGGGGGAGGGGGATGTTTGCCCGGAAACCGGGAAAGGGAATAACACTCAAAATGTATATAAGAAATACTCAAGTTAATAAAAAATAAAAAAAAGAAAAGAAAAAAAAAAGAGAAAATACAGATTGTATCATCCAAAAACCAGAGTTTATTCACTTATTGTAAGGCACAGAAGTAGATGCATTCAATGATTAAAAAAATAATTAGGGCAAACCTTTAAGAAAATGCATTTTCATATTTAAATACTTTTAATTAAAAGCAAGTAAGATAAAAAATAGTATTATGTATTATATTGTTTGAAATCTATAACAACTATTTTTCAAATAAAATTCTTAGAGGTTTGTTCTTGGTAGATTTTTTCTTCAGCTGCTAAGCTTTAGATGAACAAGGTTAGACACTATGACCTTCATAGTAATTTTACTATATATAATATAATTAGCAATGTTTTACATGTCAAATGGCAGTAACTAAGAAACATAATCTTACTTGATCATTTCTAACACTACAAGCTGATTTGAGTTTTAATTCTTCAATTTGAAGAAGCTGTTGCATCTATTTGGGCTGATATTTATTAGTGTGTATTTGAAACCACAAATACAATCATTTGCTTTGGAAGACAAAACATGTTATTATTATGTGGGGTTTTGGGCAAAGAAGTACTTTGATGGTGTTAATGTAGTGGTATGAAGTTAGAAGAATTAAAAAATGTAAGCCCACTTACAATACTGTTTTCATTAATTTGTTTCTTTGTTTTCTGAAAGTTGTAGTAAATTATACAAATGAGAATTAATCTTGGGTTTCTTTGGTGACTACAATTATGCTATTAGTAGTTTTAAAACGTGAATAACAAAATCTTTTTTAGTTAACATTGGACAGGGAAATCAGGTATGAAGTCAAAATATACTGGAGTGGTAAGGTTGGTAAAAAATAAGAAAATGATTGTTGGCTAAATTTTAAAATATGGGTAAATTTAATAATTATAAAACATTGCCTAGAAAAATTTTATCACTTTAAAATCTACACCATAAATTAAATTTAAATTTCTTTTGAGATTACTTATAAAACCTAACATAATCTATTGGGCAAGCAGCTATCTAGCATTGGACTTAGGGAGTATGTTAAAAAAAACAAAACAATAAACACACACACATACACACACACACACACACACACACACACACACACACACACACACACACACAAACCCAAAAGGCAAAACACAAAACTCAAGTTCAGTAAAGAGACATGTTCATGAGGCAGGAATGAAATTATGAGTGGGTATTAATTATATGTATATAATTAAATAAATATATATTTGATAATAAAAATTTAAGTAAACATCATTGTATATTGTTCATTTGAGTATTCCTTGTTTTTGAATAAAGACATTGTATGCATTAGTAAAAGAACCAATGAAATTTATAATTAAGTGCTAATAAAACCAAGGGTTAAATTCCTCAGTAATTTGTTTATGATATGAGCTGATGCTCATTTGATATAATACAGGATTTTAAGAAATACTGCATTACAAGAAAAAGTGCGTTTGCTCATCTGCATGATTCTAGCCTTTGTTTTATAGCTTTAAGAATACCATGCTCCTTTGATTTCAGAGACACTAGCTTCTTCCACCTTTGTTTTCTGAAGCATATTTTGTAATAAAGATTTTATTCATTCAGTAGTAAAAGGATAATGAGAAAAATCTAAATAGGTCTTAAGAGGCCAAGTAGCAAAGGGTACATATTACTGAACCATTCAATCACCTTGTGTTCCTGTCTGCAGATGTGGCTGGAGGCTTTAGTCTCATTCTGTGCAAAGGAAAAGAAATTTTATCATGAATATCAGTCTCTCTTAAAGTTACCATATACATTTGTTTATTTCTTTTTTTTCATTTGTTTATTTCTTGACAATAGACTCCAACAGCTTTCAGTTATATTTTATATATTTTATGAACATTGGTTAATGAATGAAGGAAAAGGAAGAAAAAAGTCTTTATAGGGAAATAAATACACACAAAAAAATCGATGAGATGGTTTTACTATAATTTTATTCATTTAATTTTTATGTATATGTGTGATATAAATGAACATGTATATGTACATGACCATACCAGATGACAACTTTAATATTAAAATTAGAACATCTAGCTTACTCAGCAGGAACTTTTAACTCATTGAGTCATCTTACTGTCCTGAATACTGGATTTTAAATCAACGCGTCATCTTTTCTAGATTCCAGTGTCTTCTTTGTAAAATGTATGAAATATACTGTAAAAAATATTATTGAACATATGCCATAACTTGAGACAAAACAAAGACATATATAGGAGGTTTCAAGAAGAAAGGTAAAAGGGGAAGTGATGTAATTTTATTATGATAAAAAATTTTTCAATGTATTAATTATTCTGTGGACTATACTGAACACATTTTTTTCTATTAGAATTCTTATATTATTCAGTTCTTTAATGCCATGTCTCAAGGAAAAGTAAATTAAATTGGAGTATTGATATATGCATCTCTCTCTATATATACACATATATGTACATATATATACATATATATATATATGTATACCAATATGTATGATGTTGTATCAATTATCTTTGGTTTTTCCTCTTACACATATATAACTAAAATAGAAATTACATAATAAAACCTATACTCTATTAAAATTTGGGGTTCTAGAAAACTAAAATCAAATAATTTAATGCTACTGATATTGTAAAAAGATGAAAAGGCTGAGATGTATTTACAATTTTTAAAATAAGTGGGCCCAGTAGAAGTAAAGTAGATAAAGAAATGATAGAGATGGATAAATATAATACGGAGAAATGCTAACAAGTGGGATACATCATTAAGTGGCTCAGAAGACATGCTTGGATATTGATGAGCTGAATCTGACAGTGCTTAATAAGGCAGCAATTTTTGTTGTAGAAGATTTACTTTTCATTCTTGTCCAAAAGTCTCAATGTCTATTTCTACCTATATACTTGTCTGATAGCTTTAAAACATACAGTGCAAGCTTTAATTCACATGATCTCATATTTTCCTTTTCTATTAATTGCATTTAGTGATAGACTTTCTTCAGAAATATCATACAATCTACCATCTGTCAAGTACCAAATCAACAAAATGTTAACAGTTGTAAATTTAGCTTTATTAAAATTAAGGTTGACCAAGAAAATATGTTTAAGCAATTCAGTGTTTAATCATGTCTTACAATATAGAATTTGGAGGGGCTCATGAATCAGGATCTTTGTGTTGCTGGCCTAGGAACTCCTGACAGAAACATACATCACTTGTTTTATTATTAAATTGAGAGTACGTTTATACTTAAAACACACAGTTCATGCCTTGATCTTCTGATAAAGGAATATAACACTTTTACATGATGACATCTTTCAAATAGATTTGCCTTCTGGTGAAGAATAGCTAATGCTCTCTTTCTCAGACTGCCAAAGATAATGATATGAAAATGCAGGGTTTTGTTGCAGTCTACTGAGAAGTCTACTTGTAGTGTAAAATACACTGCTTCCTTATGTACACCAATATGACTGCAGAACATAGAATCAATCTGCTTTTTTGCTTTGTACTGGTTATGATATGAATGAGTGTAGGAGTCCTATGCTTTTGAGGTCTAAACTTTTCATTTTTACTGAGATACAATTTAGTTTACATCAATATTACAGATTGATATTAAGTAAATTGCAATAGTTTGGTGTTAAAAGTCCATAAGAAATTCATAGTTATGTTATTAAGGGCAAGGGTGGACATTTTGAGATATTAAACCTTGAAGGAATACCTTTTTGTTTTAATTTTATTTATTTATATTCCAAAATTTGACTCCCTTCCTGGTCCCACCTCCTCTAATTCTTCATCTTCTGCCTGTGCCTCTGAGAAGATACTCCTTGACCAGCCTACCCATTTGCCCTTCATCCCGTCCAGCATAACTCTTCTCTGGGGCATCAAGTTTCCACAGGATTAAGCACTTCCTCTCCAGCTGATGACAGACAAAGTAGTCCTCTGCTATACATGTGCACATGGCCATGGACCAGTCCATGTATGCTCCTTGATTTTTGGCTTAGTCTCTGGGAACTCTGAGGGGTTTGAGTTATTTAACTTTTTCCCTATGGCATTGCAATACACCTATGATTCTTAAGTCCTTCCCCTAACTCTTCTATATGGGTCTTGACCTCAATTCTATAATTTGGATGTAACTATCTTTATTTGTCTCAGTAAGTTTCTGATAGAGCCTCTCAGAGGACAGCCATGCCAGACTCCTGTCTGGAAGTACAATATGGTCTCAGTAATCATGTCAGGGTTTGGTGCCTGTACATGGGATGGAGTCCAAGTTGGGCTGGTCACTAGATGGCCTTTCTCTCAATCTCTGCTCAATTTTTGTCCCGGTATTTCATTTGCATAGGAAAAATTCTGGGTTATAATTTTCAAAGATCGGTAGGTGCCTCCCAACTTCAACTAGGGGCCATGTCTATCTACAGGAGGTGGTTTCTTTAGGTTCCATGCCCATTGGTATTTCTGCTCTTAGGCAATTCTGCTAATGTCATATCCATTGAGAACTATTAGCCTCTCACATCCCGGATCTCTGGAACTTGTTAGAGGTTCTCCTAACTCCGCTCCTCACACTGCTGCTTATTCCCACTCATTCTCCTTGCCCTCTGAGCTTCTCTCCTGTCTCCCCAATACCTAATCCTTTCCCCCTTTTCCCTTTCTCCCTCCCCTCTAACACAGATTCTTTCCTCCCTCTGCCTTCCATGATTATTTTGTTTCCCGTTAAGTGGTTTTGAGTTATCCACACTGGGATCTTCCTTCTTGTTAAGCTTCCTCCAGGTTCTGGGTTGTTTCTTGGATATTCTGAAATTTTTCTCTAACATTCACTTATCAGTGAGTATATGCTATGCATGCCCTTTTGGGTCTGGGTTACCTTACTCCAGATGATCTTTTCTAATTATATCCATTTGCCTGCAAAATTCCTGATGTCCTCTTAGCTGAATAGTATTCCATTGTGTAAATGAACCACATTTTTTGTATCTATTCTTCTGTTGAGGGATATATAGGTTGTTTCCAGGTTCCGGCTATTACAAATAAGGCTACTATGAGCATATTGGAGTGTGTGCCCTTGTTATATGTTGGAGCATCTTTTGCGTACATTCTTAGGGTACATTCTGTATAGCTTGGTCTTCAAGTAGAACTATTTCCAATTTTCTGAGGGATGCCCAGATTGTCTATTAGATTCAGCATATCTGGTTTTATGAAGAGGTGCTTAATCTACTTCTTTGACTTGAGATTTTTAAATAGTGATAGATATTGTCTTCTACTTGCAGACAATCAGTTAGACCAGACCATTTTTGAAAATGCTTTCTACTTTCCACTGGCCAATTTTGTCTTCTTTGCCTGTCTCTTAATGTTGAGAAACTTTTCGTTATACTGGGTTGTTTGTTTGCTGCTGTTGTTTGTTTTGCTTTTTCTTCTTTTCCAGCCCTATATAAATATTTATTTCTTCCGAATACATAAACGAGTTGAGAATTGTTCTTTTTATATCTGTGAAGAATTGTATTAGGATTTTGACGGGAATTGCATTGAACCTGTTTATTGCTTTTGATAGGATGGCCACTTTTACTATGTTAATCCTACCAAACCATGAGCATGGGAGACCTTTCCAACTTCTGAGATCTTGAACATTTTCTTCAGAGACTTGAAATTCATGTCATACAGATCTTTCACTTGCTTGGTTAGCATTACATGAAAATATTTTGTATTATTTGTGAATATTGTGCAGAATGTTTCTTCTGTGTTTTGTTTCTCAGCCCATTTATCATTTGTATAAAGGAAGGCTATTGATATTTTGATAATTTTATATCCAACCACCTTGCTGAACTCGTTTATCAGCAGAAGTTCTCTCATAGGATTTTTGGGTTCACTTATAATATCATCTCCAAGTAGTGTTACCTTGCTTCTTTCCTATTTGTATTCCTTTGATCCCATATGTTGTCTAATTTTTCTAGCACGGATTTTTACCTACTATATTACATAGATAGGGAGAGAGTGGACAGCCTTCTCCTGTCCCTGATTTTAGAAGGATTGCTTTGAAATTCTGATTTGATGTTGGCTTTTGATTTGCTGTATATTGCTTATATTATGTTTAGATATGTGCCTTGAATTCTTGATTTCTCCAAGACATTTAACATGAAGGGTTGTATTTTGTCAAAGGCCTTTTCAGCATCTAATGAAATGGTCATACGATTGTTTTCTCTGAGTTAGTTTATATGGTGGATTACATTGATGGATTTTCTTTATATTGAGCTGTCCTTCCATCCTTGGGATGATGCCTATTTAATTGTAGTAGATGATGGTTTTGATGTATTCTTAGATTCAGTTTGAAGGAATTTTATTGAGTATTTTTTCATTGATATTCATTAGGTAATCAATTTATCACCTTGAAGATACCTTTAAATTTTTCCTTTCATTTTCTTTTAATGAGTTTTTTTTATCCACCACATCTTTTTTAATACTGTTACAGCACATGGAGTAACAGCAAAATCTAAAGAATTAGATATGGTGTATTCTGGCTGTGTCTTGAGAATAGGACCCCCGTTGAAGGAATCAGAGAAAGAACTGGAAGAGCTTGAAGGGGCTCGAGACCCCAAAAGTACAACAATGCCAAGCAACCAGAGCTTCCAGGGACTAAGCCACTACCTAAAGACTATACATGGACTGACCCTGGACTCTGACCTCATAGGTAGCAATGAATATCCTAGTAAGAGCACCAGTGGAAGGGGAAACCCTGGGTCCTGCTAAGACTGAACCCCCAGTGAACTAGACTGTTGGGGGGAGGGCGGCAATGGGGGGAGGGTTGGGAGAGGAACACCCATAAGGAAGGGGAGGGGGAGGGGGATGTTTGCCCGGAAACCGGGAAAGGGAATAGCACTCGAAATGTATATGAGAAATACTCAAGTTAATAAAAAAAAGAATTAGATATGGATTTCTGAACCATGAACCAAATAAATATGTAAACATAAAAGTCACAATTTTCATTTTAAAGGGAAAAGGATAATTTATTCCGAGGCTATATGAGTTTCCAATGATGTAATATGTTGCTTGATCTGCAGCATCCCAAATTTCAAGTTCTAATGATGCATCAGTTTCACAAATATTTATAGTAATAGAAGATACCCATGAAGCACATTTTTTCAATGCATTGATAGGTATGGGAAGTAACCATATTACAGCAAACTAGTGAAATTCTACTATAAGCCTGTGTTGCTATCTGACAGAGTGCTTCATCCTTGCGTTGATGAAAAGTAAGGATTTGATTACATATTCAAAAAATTGTATGTAATGGTCACAATGGATGTTAAATCACATATAAAACCTAGCAATAAATGAATATTCCAGGGCTAAAGATGCCTCAAAATAATTCTAGCCTCTACAGTTCATAGATGCTCTAATAAGTCTTAAAATCTGTAGTCAGGAATTCTTTCAAGAAACCTCATTCACAGTGTCATTATTTTAAAAGTAAAGTATCTCAGTGTTTATTGTTGTTGTTGTTACATAGTTAGAAAGAAAACTAGAACAAATAAAGCTTGACTCTAGTTTCCACACATACAGCAAGTTGATCTGATAGCCTTTTCTGCTTGTTATTTCCAATGCAACTCTTTTGCATCTTATCGTGAGTTTATGAGTTTTCCTAGTGTTGCTTTACTCTTCTTATAAATTGTAGTTAATCTATGATTTCTGTAGCATGCATGCCATAGGAGGCTTCTCTCTAGAATATTTTCAAAACACACTGATGTATCCATTTGTTTTCTGTAACAAATTAGCTGTGTTCTATTTATGTCAACAGTGTTCTGCTCTATAGTTAGTGATTAAGTATTATTCAAGAAGTAGATGCTCTAGGGAAAAGAGTGAGGAATAATAAACAGCAATGGTTAATCAAGTGATATTATTCTTAAATTCGGTGAAAAATGTTTTATTGTTTAAATAACCTTCATACTTTGAGAATATCTGACTATTCAACATTTAAAAAGTCAGTAGGAGAGGAGAAATATGTACCACCACCTCCTGACACATACCCACAAACATGCATTTCATGAAAAGACACAAAGAAAACAAAAGTAAAATCAATAAACTCACTTTTGTGCTTTTTAAGAATCACTATAGCAATAACTCTTTGTAGGATCAATTGTGCAGATTAAAAAGTGCAGTGTTAGTTTTCCAAAACACAGTGATATTTTCAGCTTATAGTGACATAAAAATAACTGATGTATCCTTATTATTTTAATTAATTTAGTTTCTAATATATATAAACATAAATAAATATGATCTCTTATGTACTATTTTTCTTTATGGCTCAGTTGTTCAGAAAAACTTAAATAAGTGAATTACGTAGAAATTTTTTTACACACAAACTTATTTTTAGACTACTATAAGATTTTCCAGCTCAAGTTTCCCAAAACCATTTTATTATTATTATTATTATTATTATTATTATTATTATCTTTTATATAGCACACTTTTAATACCACCAACTTAATTTGAAAAATTTAAAGATTTGCTTTTTGTCAAACCCTTGTGATCATTTAAAACTTTAACTCTGATGGCCATTTTCCAGTTACATGATTTATCAAATTATTCAAACTTGTAGTAAACAGCAAAGACTTTCAGCAGAATAATTTACTTATTGTGAGATCCAATTTTTTTATGGTAAATCACAGAAATTAGAATTTGAGAATGTTTGACTTCTCAAACCCAGACATATATCAGTTTCTTAATTTAAAATGTGGGTAGTCTCCTAATTTCTTTTTATTATTATGTTTTGGCACTGAGAACATTTTTATTTTATTAAAACAAAGGGAAGTTCAATTGCTAGTTCTGAAGTAGATACACTTTTTTAATTTAAAATATTTAAGTATGAAACAGCTATTCTCAGATCATTGTAATGGTTTTCACGGGAACCAAACTCAAGGTTACACACATGGTAAGCACACACTCTTCTGACAAAGCTGTATTGCTAGTCCTTGAATAATCCTTTTATTTTACCTCATTCTGTAATCGTTCTCTCTAATATATGTATGTCTGTGTCCACGTGTCTCTGAGTGTGTCTATGGGTGTGTGTTTGTGTGTTGATATGTTTATCCATGTGTGTATGTGTCTCTGTGTATCTGTGTCTAAGTGTGTATATTCTGTGTCTATGTATGTTTATATGCATACGTGTGTCTATGTGTTTGCCCATGTATATACGTGTGTGTGTGTGTGTGTGTGTGTGTGTGTGTGTGAAGAGGGAGGTCTCATGTGTGCCACAATATGGCTGCAATGCTAGAACACAGTAATACCAATTTTACTGTGATAGGTTCGATTTATGTATCTATAGAACTATTAGTCTTCCCAGGACTGCACTAGTGGAATACAATCCAACACTGAGAAATGGTACCAAGCAAGAATTCCAAACATATAGTACAGGACCCAGGAGACAGAGGCAAGTTTATCTCTAAGTTTGAGGACAGCTTGCTCTACATAATGAGTTCCTGGACAGGCTGGGCTACACAGTGAGATGCTATTATAAAAAAGGAAGAAGAAGAGAGAACGAAAATCTTGTTTTGATGTTTTCTATTTAACATGTTTCTTTTATATGTTGTGATTATGGGTAGTTGTTTGTAATAGTTATCCATTTGTGTATGTCTTCAACCTATTTCATACATTTCAAATTATTGTATTACATCATCTTAAACCTGTTACATGTGTTTGGAAATCTCCTCACTTACATGAGATAATTTCTTGTTTTCTTTCTTATACTTCAGTAGACATAACCATAAATGTACCTATTATAAATTTAAATGGGAAGTTTCTCATTTATAGTTTGGCTATGTTTATTCAGTATGCATAAAAGTCACTTAAATAAAAAAGCAAATGTAAGCCAAATATCATTTCAAACTATGTAAGAATGTGGAAAAAATAACAGTATAAGGAAACACATCTTTTAATAGTTTTTGAATATGTAATTATTATTTAGCATATATTTCAAGCCATTTTCCTTTCAGAACAGTACATAGTAACCTGAAGGGACATAATGACAAAGTTCTTCTAGCATTCTAATGCTTCCAGAATTCTCCTGTCATATCATTACCAATTTTACTCTTATTTGCATAGTGCTAGATAGAATGGTATAAGGCCCCTGGGCTGTGTGCTAATGAGTGTTCTAGAGATTTATAATTGAGAAGAATAAATAGATTTGGAAAAATGCAATATTATTGAAATACTTTTAAATTAAAATTTTATAAATAGAAAGTGTCTTTTGCTTATAAATTTGTTAATTTTCTAAATAACAAAATACTACATAAGGAACACCTAGCCAAATGAGATCTTGTTTAATTAAATGTTTTCTAATTGCAAGCAATGTGAATTTTATTTTATGTATATTTTTGGCAGAGTGAATTCCAGACTATCTTCTTTAAACTGTATCTGTGCTCTTTGACTCTTAACGCAGTGGGTTTTTCATTGTATTAAAACTATATTCCATTGGACAATCAGGAAATGGTGGTGGGAGAGAAAAAAGAACAGTGATGCACTGACAGTCACTTGCATGTCAGCCCATTGCAGTAGGCTATGATTGGACGAGCTTACTCCCGAAGTCCACATGCTGAAAGCTTGTTCTGCAGGATACACTAAGTGAGCCTGCAAGACATGAAGCGTAGCTGGAGGCTATGGAACAGCGAGCCCTAATGTTAGAGGGTGACAAAGGAATCTCTCCCAAGACTTGCATGTCTCTCTCATTTCAAGATGGAATTAGTTTTTCACACCCCATGCTTTCTCCGTGATTTGCTAACATCAAAGAGGCAGCTCAGATTTGAAAAAAAATTTCAGAACTGTGAGACTAATTTTTTTTGTATTTACATGTTACTTGCCTATGGAATATCATTACAGTAGCAAGATTATGACTTATGACACATCAAATCCTGCAAACATTTGTACTAGTGCATGTGGAACGGGTGATAATAGTGAGCCCAACATTTGACTGTTCTCTTCCTTTGCTCACACCTTTATATTAAGATATATTTTCTTTTTTAATCTCTGCATGCTATTCTCCTAGCTTTTTCTTTTGTATTTATTCTTTGCCTCATTTGTTCACTGTTAGTTGTTGAACTCAGGGTTTTATTTGTGCTAGGTAAGTGCACATAAGTTGTTCAACCACAATCCCACCCATGTTTTAATCTGTTCCCCTTACATATCTTAACTACAGTGATTAAAATAGGTTAATAATCAGAAATATAGAATACTTTGTAAGCATACTTTCAGAGGAAAATACTACACTTGGATTTGAAAAATGCAAATGTTCTTTTAAAAATGTTGAACAATTTTCAGAGAAATTGTCCAAAGAAGAAAGAAAAGCATTTTTACACAGAGTATAGAAACATGCACTCTGGACTGGGAGCAAAGATTTTAGCTTCAGAAAGTCACCAGCTATAGTCATGACATAACTTGGGAAAGTTGAGATCTGCAGATACATGAATCTCATGTCACTGACCCATAAGAGCTTCACACAGCTACTTACCAATACCTGCTTTCAACTCATAAACTATAATGACTTTTATGTTTTGTTTTTATTAAAGGTTCTTGGTTACCTGGTTCAAATAGTACACAGCATATATATGTATCAAAACATCACATAGTACCTAACTAATGCGTACAAGTTTATATTTTGATGTACTAGCTAAAATATATTTAAATTAAAAGTATGAACTATAAAGTAGCTGTGATTATTGACTTTTCGAGTGCTTACATAAAAGCACTATCACCATCCTAAATGGTTGATTTTGTTTTCTCTATTCACTAAAGTAAGGAGCAAGAGAGAACTCTGTTTGAGTCTTAAGTTACTTAGTAGGAACTACATGTGATTAAGGTAGGGATAGTGGCAGTAAGGGAGTTAGTATCCCATTAAGAGGCATGATGGAAAAGAGTCACAACTTCATAGAACCTGAAAATGAATTATTGATGTCAGTCTCTTTTTTTCTTACTGAATGTTAAATGAATGGTGTTTTTCAACTAAGTGTTCTTGAATCTATTTAAATCCTACACTTAATGGAGTTGCCACAGAGCTAAAGCTTATGGACAGAGATGAAAGTCTTATGCATTTACTCTACTTCATACTTCTGAAGTTTCATGTTTCTGAGCCTTTTCAAGCTGAAGTCTAATGATCGAGAAAAAAAATCATTCTTTCCTGTTCTGTTGACATTGCACAAAATTAGGAGAGATATGTATTATTTGGTAATGATTTTATCCAGATCAGTAATTCCATACTTGTACCAAACTCCCAATTTGTTTCTAGCCAAATTGTATGGTCCTGTTGGAATTTTAGATGTAAAATAAAATAAAAAAATGCATTTAAATGAACTGTTTTAAAACCAATCTTCTCAATATATAACCAGAAAAAAAATGATGGTGGCTAATTGCAGTAGCCACTCAGTCTCCTGGAAGAGTAACCATTTGTAAAATAACAGTTGTTAGAAAAATGAAAATATAGTAGAGATACAGAAAATGTGGATGAGACAAATAAATTTAAGATGATTTAAATTAATTCTTTGTGCATTCAAGTGGGAAATGTCATAGATGTAATATTCTTATAAATCATTTATCATGATCACTCTTATGAATATGGAAATTATTCTAGATTTATAAATAATATATATTGGGCTTAGTTTTTCTATTTTAAAAATAATATTCTTAGGAAATCATGCATATAGGACATAAAAATAGACAAGGTAGAGAAGATCTGCAAAGCTGTATGAATATGTGAAGCTTCTGAACAGTTCTCCATGTCGGATATTAATAGGAGATTTGTGAGTTCCAAGCAGTGGGTCAGTAGTGATTTGAGCAAATCCTGAATTAAAGAGAAACAATTTCAGATAAGACAGTGATCAGCTTAAAGCCCATTACCACTGGCTTAGGTTTTATAAGAGGGAAAAAATATTACAGATGATACACAGTCGGGAAAATATTCATCCAGCAGCTGAGAGAACACAGAGCTGAACAAGAAGGACCTTAACATAAACAAATTATTTCACAAACGTCAAACATCATAATTATATTTTGAACATTACAAGGTCAGCAAATATGTCTGTTTCAGTCAGCCTGATCAAAAGGAAACTTCAAATGCTCAGGTAAAGGATATGACCAAGTCAGGAAGTATAATCAGTCACTTGCGAGCCATTTATAAAACATAAGATTACTTGCTAGCATGGTTTTCAGCCTTTTAGGGCTAAGGGGATATACAAGTTAAGATGTTGTTATTCTTAGAATCAGGGGATCAGGATAAGCATATTGAATAGAGAGAAAGTCTTTTATGACCATATTTTTATATGGCCATGCAATATATGGCTATTTCTCTTGAACCTGCAATGTAAACAGACTGCCAACAAGACATGAAAGAGAAAACTATTTTCTCTTATAAAAGCAAAGATAAAACACAGTAATGTGTTTCCTCCCTCAAAAGGACAGTCACAGCCTTTGTTCCTTTTTCTTTTTTTTTTCTTTCTTTTTTTTATTAACTTGAGTATTTCTTATATACATTTCGAGTGTTATTCCCTTTTTCACTGGAGTATTCAGTATGGTATTGCAATGCTGACCACCAGTGGAAAAAAAGCAACCATCAAGAAATACAACTGTAGCAAATACTGACACGAAAATTCAACATCAATTTAAACTGTGATTTCTAAAACTAAAGTAAAGATGAGAAGAGTATTAATATGCATAACTGATTCTCTCTTATTATTTAGTGTATTATATAGCAGCAGAGGTAATTACAATGGCATGCTATTGAAATATAAAACATACTATTGTAGACAGCTTCCCAAACATTTCTGAATCCTATAATCAAAAGTTCATCGATAACAATAATTATATATAATATTATTCCTCTCAAAATAGGAGAAAAGAGTTAAATATGCATGTGTATTGTATAAAGGATAGCACATTAAATTAAAATATAATTTAAAAACTCTCTGCCACTTTATTAGTATCAAGTGAGTTATCAAGATGTTTGAACATCCAAGATTTAGTGACTAAATATTTTAACAAGTTAGTTAAGTGGATGGTATTTTAAAAGATTCACTTATTTTGTTTTACATATGAGTGTTTCGTCTGCACTTGTGTGTATGCACAGTATTCATGACATACCCATAGAAGCCAGAGGATAGCATCAGATCCCCGGGAATAAGAGTAACTGATAACTGTACTGACTTTCTGGGTGCTGAGCTTAAAATCACAGTACTCTGCGAGACCAGCCAGTGCTATTAACTGCTGAGCCATTTCTCCAGCCCCACGGTACTGTCACACAAACTTTACGTTTAAATAGTTTTAAATTTATACTCACTAAGATTTATGGTCTCCATCCTTCTCATAACAAATCTGTTTAGGGATTTTTCTCTGTACTCAATCTTGGAGTTTCCTGGTTGACTTAATATACATCAATTACCAAGGAAAATATAAATGTCCACACTACACACAGACACATACACTTAAGCTAATTGTTCAAATGGAAAAATGCATAATCTTCTTTTTTGTTATTTAATTTGTTTACATTTCAAATGCTGTCCCCTCCCTGAACTGACAACCCCATCCCCCTCTCCGTTGCCGCTAAGAGGGTGGTCACCCAATCACTCACTCCTGCCTCACCCCTCCTGCATCTCCTTTCTGAGGCAGCAAGTCTCCACAGGACAAGTGTCCCCTTCTTGAATGGCTGAGACGCACCTAAAGAAATGTTCAGTCCTTAGTGATCAGGGAAATTCAAATCAAAATGACCCTGAGATTCCACCTTATGCCAATCAGAATGGCTAAGATCAAAGACTCGTAGAAGGAGGGGGAGAAGTTATGGGAGGGGAGAAAGGGGATACAAGTTTAGATGTAAATACATAAAATTGCCAAGAAAAATAAAGTAAAAAAAAAAAAGAAACCTCAGGTGACAGGACATGTTGGCAAGAATGTGGAGAAAGAGGAATACTCTTCCATGCTCCTGCGACTGCAAACTCGTACAATTGTTGCTCTTAGAGCTTGAGCCATTGGTGTCTGTTCAGGAAATTTTCCCCTGTGATGATGTATTTGAGGCTATTTTCCATGCTCTCTTCTATTAGTTTCCCACTTTCTCTTCTATTACTGCAATTTTCTTAAGTCAAGAGTATGCTAATCATGGGAACTCAAAGTGGAAAAAAAAATCTTTGAAAGTGTCAGTTTCTCTGCCTACACAAGCCAAGTACGGCAACGTACAGTTTTTCACTCTGAGCTGTTTGCAAAAGTTTCTGATGGGGTTAAATTCTGCTGTGAAAATAGAGATGAATTCATTTCTTAAAGGATGCAAGAAAAGTGTCTTAAGCTTCCTAGTAGGTAGTTTAAAAAGACAATATTCTTTTGAATAATAATTACAGTCATTGTGCTGGAATTTCCTTTAACTCACATTATATGCACCCCATGAAACACTCTGCAGTGCATTATTTCAAATAGGTGTATATATACACATATATACATCTTCTAGGCACCAGAACATAACAAGGAAAAGAGATGTGCTCTTTATCAATACACTTTAATGTTAGGATCTGATGATACTACAGAAACAGAATCCCATTAAAACTCACTCCAAATAAACTAGACAGTTTTCACTTAGAGAAGAATTCAAGGGAAGAACATGCAGAGCAAAGGACAAAGTAAACATACTCATGTTTAAACATTATATGATTTTCATATACATGTAAAGAATAATGTTATATATTTGCAGAAAGATTAAAAGCTGGTAAAATTAATCAAGTAGATTTAAATTTTTACCAGTCACTGAGAACATAATGGCTTTGGTATTGAAATGGGGTCCTCCTGCTATAAATTTATCCCTGAAACATGACAATGTGCCTGAAATGAATGATGAAGATGTATTTATTTATACTTACATAGTTTAAATATTTTGTAGTTATAATAAAGACATGACATATTTAAAATTGCAAAAAAGATTAGAAAGATTAAATGACAAATTAATCAATTATAAAATTTTATGAATTTCAACCTCTAGCTGAATCCAGGATAGGATAGACTTATATGTACTTCATGATATAATGAGTTATATATATATACATAACTATATATATGTTTATATTTTAGTTGTATTATATGGTGCACTGTGTGCTATAATTGAAATTAAAGATTATAGAATCATAATATTTCAGTCTTTGATCTCATTAAGTGTTACTTGATAAAACTTTTTAGACCCTCAATATTGTTTCATTTTTCTCTACTAGAAAAATATAAATATATACAAAACTGTGATATTAATAACAAATCTATGCTAGTGTTAAACACTTTACAATCTAAAATTATTATAAACTTACAAATGCAATTACTGATTTAAAATAGATTTACATAATAATCAGGCATTTTTAGCATTACCAACAAGATATTTCTCCCTGATGACAGTCATTCTGTTTGATCTTATTTTCATTATATGGAAAAATTGGCTCATTTAGTTCATTTGATCAGAATCCAGTTGTGGGAGATGTTTTTCAAGTACAGTCTTGTTTGGAAGATAAAGACAAAATGAAGTTAATATGTATTTAGCATATGTAATAAAGTCAATGTAATACTATTACATTGTAATACAATGTAATACTAACCTGCTTTATTAATTAGATCTTAATAAAACCCTATGTGAGCATTAACAAACTCATTTATAGAAAAAATTGTTTAAGAAGTTAAATGACAATATTTGTATTGCAGAGAAGCCCATAATCCAGATTGCTAAACAGAAAAATAATCCTTCCATCAATGGAGGTCACCATGATATGATATAAAATAGTTTCGAGTAGAATTTTCTTCTGAAATTTCACTGCGACATGACTGTCTTTTTTTTCACTTATCCATACATACATACATACATACATACATACATACATAAATACTTTGTGAAAATAAATGTGTAATGTACAATATATGTGCACATGATTTTCCTTAAAGCTTTAATGTGCTATTTAAGACTATAGCTCAGAGAAACAAGACGTGTTTATTAAAGCCAGTATTCTCACTGTTACCTTCCACAAGAGATTTTCCTTGTACTCTTCATTTTCAGTATTAAAATAGTCAACAGAAAAAGAAAAATAAGATGAAGGAGAATGAAAGGGAGAGAAGAGAGCCTGCGAAAACAGATAAAGGTTACCTGTATAGACAGTCAGACAGACAGGCAGACAGATGGGTGATAGATCATAGAGATAGATGGATGGATGAAAGACAGATGATATATAAGTGAAAAGATTCCATATTCTTGTGCATATAATTTGAGTTAAAATTGTGATTTCTTAAGTAATGTATAAGAAATAGCAATGCATGGAAGACTTCAATGTATTGATGTTTTAAAAATAACACAGTGAGCGCCTGAGATGCTCATAGACGACTCGTATGTGATAATCTCTCAGCATTAATCCTAGGCATTTAGGCATTTCTTATCAAGCAGAGCTTCTTCTTTAGGATACATTCGTGACCCACAGTCCTTTGATTCCAGCTACACTCCTAAAATGTATCAACTAAAATATTTTCAGAAATTAATATTTTCCAGGGGACATTCTCAATCTTGCTGGAGGCCCATAGGCAGAAACGATAAAGTCGTAATGGGGATGGGGTTATTCACCAGGGAACAATGCTATTAACCTGAATTGGTTGATAGAAGCAGATATAGATTGATTCAAAATTTGGTCACAGTCATATGACTTGAAATTTGAGTAATTCATTTAATCTAACATTTTTATGTATCTTCCTTTAATAGTCATCATCACACAAATAATATCATTATTTTTGACATATTACTGAAGTTATTCTACATGTTGTGATGAATAAAAATATTTTCATAGTAGTCTATAATATATTATATACAGAGCACATTCCTCCAACTTCCATATCCTCCCATCTCCTCACACACACAGATTGGTCCGCTTTCTTTCCACATATGAATTTGCTCCTACTTTAATCACACACACACACACACAACACACATACTCACACACACAATTTTATGTATCTATATAAAATCTAGTAACCACATATGAGGCAGAAAGTCATAACACTTGTCTTTTAGAGGCTAGCTTATTTTGCTTTAAATGATTATCTCTCACTACCAATGTTAACCTACAAAAGGCACTCCACTGTTCTTTAATGCCTAAAAAGTTTCATTGTGAAAGTAAATCATACTATTTTATTATCATGAGTTTGTACATATTTTGAGAACTAGGCTGCTTGTATAACATATTGCTATGAATTGTGATGTGGTCAATACCGCTGTTCATCTCTGGGACATGCTGACTTGGAGGACCTTGGGTATATACCCTGGAGTTGTTTAGATGTGTCTTTAGATTTGTGAGGAAACTTCATAATGGTTTCCATAGTGTCTGGAATTGCTTATATCCCATAGCAGAGTGCAAATGACCACATCTTCACCAGGCTTGAGGGCTCTTTGTTGTTGTATTTTTACTATCTATCAAATGTTCTTTGTCAATTCCACATACCAGGTGTAGCATATTCTCATCCTCCCGATCCTATTATTCTTCCATATTTACTGCTTATCCTCCCTTCTCCACAGCCCTGCCTCCTTGCTTTGTTTTATGACTTACTGATCTTAACCAGGACCACGTATCTAGCTACAGTTTTGACTCTGAAGTAAGGATAAATTTCAGGGTCCTTTAATTATTATGTCCTTGATAATTTGTTCATTCGCTTACTTGCCATTTGTATTTCATCTTTTTTTAAAAAATTTTATGTTTTTAATTTTCTATTGGATATTTAATGTATTTACATTTAAAATGTTATTCCTCTTCCAGGTTCCTCCCTCTCCCATGGCCCCTTCACTTGCATCTATGAGTATGCGCCTATTCCCACCCATTCACTCACATTTCAAAACCCTAGAAATCCCCCACACTGGGGAAAAGAACCTTCACAGGACCAAGGGCTTCTCCTCCTGTTGATATCAGACAATTCCATCCTCTGCTACACATGTGGCTGGAGCCATGGGTCCCTGGGAGTTCTAGGGAGTCTGGTTGATACTTTTGTTCTTCCTGTGGGGTTGCAAATTCCTTCAGTTGCTTCAGTCCCTTAACTCCTCCTTTGGCATCATTGTGCTCATCCGATGGATGGTTAGCTGCAAGCACCTTCATCTGGCAGAGCCTCTCAGGAGACATCCATATCAGGCACCTGTCAGCAAGCACTTGGCATCAGCAATAGTGACTCAGTTTGGTGGTGGCATATGGACTGGATCCCCAGGTGGGGCAAAATCTAGATGTCCTTTCCTTCTGGCTCTGCTCCACCGTTTGTCTCTGTATTTCTTCCTGTGAGTATTTTGTTCCCCCTTCTAAGGTCTGAAACATCCACAGTTTGGTCTTTTAAGAACTGACTTTATTAACTCATTTGCTTTCTTGTTTAGGGTGTCAATTCTGTCAGATATACAGCTTGAGAGGATTTGATTCCCTCTTTTTTTTTTCCTTTTGGCTAACTCTTCAGTTTCATAGATGTAAACATGCAAACAAGCTTTGTAATTTCATCAGACTCATTTATAAACTAGCATCATAACATTACTAAGAAGCTAGAGTCATATACAGTAATCTCTTGACCCCCTTGAGGTGTTTTACTCTTTTTTTGGTAGTTTCAGTGATTTATGCCATACACTCTCAAGTCTTACATTAAGAAAACTGATCAACATGAAGTTAACTTGAGTGCAAAGAATGAGATTATCAAGTTTTATTCAACTCCACTAAAAGTTTTAAATAGGATTCTCTCACTTCCATGTGTGTTAAATGTGTTGTCAAAAATCATGGTGCTGTAACTATACATGTTTAATTTGAGCCCTGTGTTTTAGCCATTGTTCTGCGTGTCTGTCTCTGCTCCAATAGCATGCTGTATTTGTAGCCATAATGCTGTGATAAAACTTGAAATCTAGAATTATGGTATTTCTAGCACTATGTCTTAGGATCAAGACTTCTTTATTTATCAAGAGATTTTTGTTTTGTTTCCATGTGACTTTTTAAAGATCTTTTTTTGTTTTTCAATTTTTGTGAGGATTGTGATAGAATTTTGTTGAGGAGTGAATGGAGTGTGCAGATTGCATTTGATGACACAGCTTTCTCCACTAATGACACATGAGAGTCAAGGTTGTAAATTAGATGCTATTTTTATAATGCTTATGGTTAAAGTAAGTAATACCCAATGACTTTCAAGACTATTTTCAGGCATATACATATATGTATAGTACATATGTATATGTATACTGTATAGTACTGCATTTTGTACATTATAGTTTCTGTCATATCTTCCTAGCTAGTCATGTTTTTTTCATCTCTGTGTTCTAGAGCAAACTTATGTTTAACATTAAAATTCTTTGCTACAGCCAAGGCTGAACCCCCAGTGAACGAGATTGTTGGGAGGAGGGCGGAAATGGGGGGAGGATGGGGAGGGGAACACCCATATAGAAGGGAAGGGGAGGGGTTAGGGGGATGTTGGCCAGGAAACTGGGAAAGGGAATAACAATTGAAATATAAATAAGAAATACTGAAGTTAATAAAAATAAAGAAAAAAAATTCTTTGCTACAAAGAAAACAGTACTAATTGTGAGCCACATATATAAATATATATTCTTATGGTAGTTTTATTTTGATCTATCCTATAGACAGAATATTTTATTAAAACCTTGAGCTGAGTCTGTAAAAGAGAGATAAGTATGTCACATGAGCAATATGGGTCTCTGACCATCACCATTCTATTATCAACCAGTAAGTGCTGAATCTAGGCCCACCAGTCAAAGACCAGAGCCCTCATACCTGCTGAGTGTCTTATGCAATTTGAACACCTATAATCACTTTATTACATTTAAGTAAAATGGAGATTGAATGGTCAGTAAAGTTTAGTTTTTTCTTTATAATAAATTAAACAATGAAGGGTATTAAAATATTAGCAAAAGTTAGTGTATACTCTGTCAAAAGGCCACATACATTATTAACTTTTAGGTAACTTTAAATAATGCCTTATATTTTCAAAGACTGTTCAATTTATAGAACAGTTAAAAATCTGTCTGAAGATAGTGTTCATTGGAAGTTACCCAAAGGTGAATTGTTTCATAACTGTTATAATATGAATCAGATAACCATAACGATGCACAAACATGTAATTTCAGAGGATGTGCTAATAAAGCATTTATATGTCAAATGATTTATTCAATAACATTTAAAATATATTAAATAATATATTGAAAAAATAACAATCATACATAAAATAAATTTAATACAACTTGTTGGTTTTAAGTTTCATTTTCTTCTAATGAATTATTTTACGTATTATGATAGTTCACAGCTTTTATTTCTATTTTTACATATTCATTATGTGTTAGATTCTCCTATGTAAACACACATATTAATGAGTACTTTGAAAGGTCTAGGGTAAATATTCCTAATCTTAAATACAGTACAATAATTAGTAATGATTCTTATATACAAATTCTGCCTGATTATATTTGGAGGTTAGCTTAACCGATTGCCAGTGCATTTTTATTAATGTTATCAATTACTAGAGTGATAAAAGTTCCATGAAAAATTGAGACTGGTAAAATAAAAATGCAAATTAAGTGCAGTAAAATGGTTTAAGGTGTAAGGTATAAGAGAAATTAAAATTTCCTTCATATCATTTAGCTGTAGTATGTAAACCTTTGGCTAAAAATTTTGGTAGAAATAAATAGTAAAACATAGTGCTTAGCATTCCTTCAGGTAAAGGAAAGAAACAAATCAAATTATGTTTCTGAATTAAGAAAAGAAAGAAGTAAGTCACTTAATACATTGGAAATATGATTATATCATTGTGACTGTCTGCATTAGCAGCAATGTATTGCAACAGTTCCCATGGGGCCACACGATCTCAGCTGTAGTTCCCAAGACTGAAATGCACAACATACTGTGAGAGACTTCCTCTATGTTTATGTTGCTTGGCTGTCATATAAAGCAATGGTTTCTTTTTTTTTATTTTAATGTAATCATTTATTATTTTTTACCTTGGGTTCCATTTTGTCAACATCCATAATAAGTAAGAAATGATAGCAAAACATTATATTAACAAACCCACATATATCAAGAATGCATATTCTCATATTTTTATTGAGTATAATGCAAGGCGAAGTAATTTCAGATATTATTACCTAGACTTTCTTCTCTTTTATTTTATTTTATTTTATTTTTTTTATTATTAACTTGAGTATTTCTTATATACATTTCGAGTGTTATTCCCTTTCCCAGTTTCCGGGCAAACATCCCCCTCCCCCCTCCCCTTTCTTATCGGTGTTCCCCTCCCCACCCTCCCCCCATTGTCCCCCTCCCCCCAACAGTCTAGTTCACTGGGGGTTCAGTCTTAGCAGGACCCAGGGCTTCCCCTTCCACTGGTGCTCTTACTAGGATATTCATTGCTACCTATGAGGTCAGAGTCCAGGGTCAGTCCATGTATAGTCTTTAGGTAGTGGCTTAGTCCCTGGAAGCTCTGGTTGCTTGGCATTGTTGTACATATGGGGTCTCGAGCACCTTCAAGCTCTTCCAGTTCTTTCTCTGATTCCTTCAACGGGGGTCCTATTCTCAGTTCAGTGGTTTGCTGCTGGCATTCGCCTCTGTATTTGCTGTATTCTGGATGTGTCTCTCAGGAGCGATCTACATCCGGCTCCTGTCGGTCTGCACTTCTTTGCTTCATCCATCTTGTCTAATTGGATGGCTGTATATGCATGGGCCACATGTGGGGCAGACTCTGAATGGGTGTTCCTTCAGTCTCTGTTTTAATCTTTGCCTCTCTCTTCCCTGCCAAGGGTATTCTTGTTCCCCTTTTAAAGAAGGAGTGAACCATTCACATTTTGATCATCTGTCTTGAGTTTCATTTGTTCTAGGCATTTAGGGTAATTCAAGCATTTGGGCTAATAGCCACTTATCAATGAGTGCATACCATGTATGTCTTTCTGTGTTTGGGTTAGCTCACTCAGGATGATATTTTCCAGTTCCAGCCATTTGCCTACGAATTTCATAAAGTCGTTGTTTTTGATAGCTGAGTAATATTCCATTGTGTAGATGTACCACATTTTCTGTATCCATTCCTCTGTTGAAGGGCATCTGGGTTATATCCAGCTTCTGGCTATTATAAATAAGGCTGCAATGAACATAGTGGAGCACGTGTCTTTTTTATATGTTGGGGCATCTTTTGGGTATATGCCCAAGAGAGGTATAGCTGGATCCTCAGGCAGTTCAATGTCCAATTTTCTGAGGATCCTCCAGACTGATTTCCAGAATGGTTGTACCAGTTTGCAATCCCACCAACAATGGAGGAGTGTTCCTCTTTCTCCACATCCTCGCCAGCATCTGTTGTCCCCTGAGTTTTTGATCTTAGCCATTCTCACTGGTGTGAGGTGAAATCTCAGGGTTGTTTTGATTTGCATTTCCCTTATGACTAACGATGTTGAACATTTCTTTAGGTGTTTCTCTGCCATTCGGCATTCCTCAGCTGTGAATTCTTTGTTTAGCTCTGAGCCCCATTTTTTAATAGGGTTATTTGTTTCCCTGTTGTCTAACTTCTTGAGTTCTTTGTATATTTTGGATATAAGGCCTCTCTGTTGTAGGATTGGTAAACATCTTTTCCCAATCTGTTGGTTGCAGTTTTGTCCTAACCACAGTGTCCTTTGCCTTACAGAAGCTTTGCAGTTTTATGAGATCCCACTTGTCAATTCTTGATCTTAGAGCGTAAGCCATTGGTGTTTTGTTCAGGAAATTTTTTTACAGTGCCCATGTGTTCCAGATGCTTCCCTAGTTTTTCTTCCATTAGTTTGAGTGTGTCTGGTTTGATGTGGAGGTCCTTGATCCACTTGGACTTAAGCTTTGTGCAGGGTGATAAGCATGGATCGATCTGCATTCTTCTACATGTTGACCTCCAGTTGAACCAGCACCATTTGCTGAAAATGCTATCTTTTTTCCATTGGATGGTTTTGGCTCCTTTGTCTAAAATCAAGTGACCATAGGTGTGTGGTTTCTTTATGTCAATATATTCTATTTTGGAAAAATATGAAACCTCCTTTGAGTAGAGAATGATCTCCCATATGCCGTCCCGATCAGGTATCATTTCAGTAGATGAGCAAAGATTCAGTTTGTGCTTCAGCTTTGTCATATGAGGATCATAGGCATATTAATTTCTATACTGTGCTAGATTTTACTTAACCAAGTTTTGTCCTTATCTGTGTAAAAATTTTAAAAGTCTCA